>NC_091122.1:17782500-18085000 GCF_040183065.1 Periplaneta americana | reverse complement strand
TCATTTTCATAAATTTTACAGATTGTAGTTTTCTTTTGATTTCATTAGCAAATTGCACTAAAGCATATAATATTGACAAGTAATGATGACACACAAATTATACGCAGAATTTTTTTTAAAGAATTAAGCCAGTTTCCGTTATATTCGTATATAATGATTATGATGATCCACCATTATATTTATTTCATAGACAGTTTGCCTTATATGAGAAATCTGAAAAAACTCACCTACGGTATCTGTTTTTATACTGTTGGCTGGAATTTTGGACGTTGCTGTACACCATCAAATATCGGAGCTTTATTAATTTTGTAGCCCCGAGTTCCGACTCCCCCCAGACCACCGACTGCAGCGCTGATGTCACTTTTACCTAGCCGGATGACGCATACAAAATCTGGCTTGTCTTCTCCCGCCCCTAGCGTGCTGTGTTGTAGCCGGCTGATTCAATTTTACTAATACATGTAACGCCTACTTATTACGAAGCCCATCGTGCGCCGTTGCCCGTTGGGATGCATAAACCGTAGGCGTCGTTAGCTACGTGATGTAACCTTGTGTCTGGAGGCCAATTTGTCAGTTCAGGGATGCCTAATTATTCACTTCATGCACAATTTCGTCACATGCGTGCGCTGTGTCTTGTAGGGGAACATACAATAGGCCCAGAGACGGGCTTTGCAGGCCGAGGGGCGCAGAAATTGGAACCATGGAGAAAAGTCCTGATCGCATGATAACAGATTCCTTATCGCTTTCGGTTGCCGAGGGTGTCCATTGCGTGCCACTGACAAGCAAACGTTCTGATGGGGGCAGATAAAAAAGTTAAAATTTTTCTTCCACCATGTTAATAATGTCAAAAGAAGTGCTTATACAAATTTTGGCCACTCGACCGCAATTACGAGGGCCGTAAAAAATAAGTTCGCCAGGGGCCGTTAACAGAAAGAAAAAACAATTTCATCGCAAATATTTATTGGAACAGACACAGCAATTGTTGAGCTATTTTTCAACATATTTTCCATCGGAATTGAGACATTTCTCTTATCATGGGATCGACAGAGAGAGGTGCAGACGCAGTCAAACGCTGGTTCCGATCTGAGGTGGCTCAATTTTACGACACAAAAATTGATCCCATGGTATGACAAATGTCTCAATTCCAGTGGGAGATATGTTGACAAATAGCGCAACAATTGCTCTATCTGTTTAAATAAATATGTCCATGCAATTGTGCTTTTTTTCTATAAACGGCCCCAGGGAAAATCACTTTCTGGACGGCCTCGTAATTGCGGTCGAGTGGCCAAAATTTGTATAAGCACTTCTTTTGACATTATTAACATGGTGGAAGAAAAAAAATTAACTTTTTTATCTGTCCCCATCAGAATGTTTGCTTGTGAGTCTAAGATTCGCGGGTTGAAACCCGACCAAGCCAATAAAAATTATTAATATGGCCTCTTCGGGAGGGAAATGAAACTGAGAGTCCACTATCGTAACATTACAGCAGGTAAAGAAAGCCACCCCATGAATGAGATACCTTTGGGCAAAATTTACCAGCCATTCGCTTCTTATGTCAAAATTAATGTCTGAAGGTAACATAGTGAACCTCTCTTGTGTGTGTGAGTATGTGTGTGTGTGTGTGTGTGTGTGTACCGTACGCATGAATTTTTACGAGACCGTCATAATACACGTAGTCTTGGATTATCCTGGATATTAATTTTGTAAACATTCCGTGATGTCACTTCGACAGCGTAACTAAAATCAAAGGATGCATCAGATTTTTAAATGTTTTCTTCCTTCACAATTGACGTAATTAAGCTTTGTCTAATATTACAATACCATGTCTGCATTAAACATTTCTCTGAACAACTTATTGTACCAGAAGACGGCACGGAGCGTCTGTGGCTAAGTGCTAACGCGTTGTCCTCCATCCAGGTGGCCCGGGATCTATCCCCGGCCAGGTTGTGATGGTTGTGGTGGACAAAGCAGACGTTACAGACGGTACTCCCGTTCCCCCTATCATTCCACCAACACTCATCACTTCATCTACATTTCCCCTCTTTTATAATCATCATCATCTCCGTTTCTTTCCTCCATTTCTGGCTTACGATCGATGCAGAGTCGGCTGCGGGCAGCCACCGAACTTGGACCCCGTAGTGAATGGCCATTAGTTGCTGGTGGTAGTGCTGTGTACCGTGGACTCTCCTCTGGGCTCATGGAACCTCGTACGAAGGGGTCGAGAGAACGCGGTGATGCACACATGAAAAGGTAAGAGATCTACAGGCTTTAGGAAGTTCGGGGGCGGTCCGTAGGGAAATCTGTAAAGCTGGAAAGTCTTGGAGCATGCACATCATTACATTCTGGGTAGCTTAATGGACCAATCCAACTGCCCAACGTGAGAGGACAGTTCCAGCACATGACTCCCCCTTAATCTTTAACTTGGCAAAGCTTCATTTCTCACACTAGTTTATTAAACCTTGTCGGACTGTAAAGAAAACAACTATCGCAATGTCCATATTTTATACGTTGTACAATATTATAGCATTGTGAAATTTTAATTTGTGCGAGATCGTGCGTATTTGCTTGGTTTCCGCACAAAACCAATCCGCGGAAAGTCTAAAATTCCACATTCAGTATTCCCAACCTAACACGCATAACAATTTCCCTCTTCTCACCGCTTAAGTATCATATTGATTTTACTGCTTTAGGCTTTTAACATATTATTTTTAGAGACGTTCAATATAAATAGTAATAATTATAAATTGGAAACTTACCACTGCAATTTCACCTAAATTGCACTGTTAATTATTGTTTTTAAATATTTGCAAAAATTAAGTAAACTCTACAACTCCACTAAACTTACTGCATTCGTGATGCAAGTAACATTAAGGAAGCCGTGAAAAAATCAACAAGATTCCAGACTTATCATAGACTGGGGGGAAAAAGACAGACATATCACGGCCTGCTGGAGTATAGTAAACACAAAAAATATTTTAAAGCAACAATGTTGAAGATAGATATTTTTGTTTTGCAAATTTGCCGTCATTGAACAGAAACCAAGATGGAGATTTCATTGCAACTAATTCCTCTTTCAGGTATGTAATAAACGATCTTCGCACAAAATAATGTACGATACACGAGCGGTATGTTTTCTTTCAATTCTCGGAAATTAAAAAAAGCTCAACTACGATTCGCTTTTTCAAACTTTTCCTGGAACATGAAAACTTCAACATACCGCTCTTGTAACGCATATTACTATTTCCTGCCAATTTTTTTTCTATTGTTCTATTAAAATTATAGCATATAGCCTATTAACTTATTGTATCGTGTAGGATAGCCTACTTGTCAATTTAAGGGTTAAGGGGACTGGTGTATAGAATAACGCGTAACAAAAGACAATGCATGTTTCCAAAACCTCATTCTTGAGTACGATCTGTTTTGAGACAACCCACAGAGGGCCAAGTCCCGGGGTTAAGGTCAATACGGTGATCCCTTCAGCGATTCCGTGGTAAGAATAAACATGAGTATATAGTATATACTGGACTCTTTTTAGTATATACTCTTGTTAGCAAGAGTAAAAACATTTGAGTACCGACTCATTTTTGATTACATACTCATAACATGAAAGCATAGTAGCATATACTCAAGTGTCCATCTTGTACAGAATATATACTCATGCTTGATAAGAATAAAAACTAGTATATTCTCATATTTATAAGTTCGTTTTCATGTTATTCTGAGTATGGTTTGTAGCAGGCTCAATCCTGAATATTTGTTGATTTGTGTTCAGTTTAAAGTTAAATAAAAAAAATGGCAGAATTTATGAACGATGTAGTACATCATGGAAAAATATAGAAAAAGATGTGAACTTCAGAAGCCTTTAGCGCTTCATAAAAGTGAATGTGAAAAAGGTTAAACACGTATTTGTTATTCATAAAAAACATAGCCTATAAAATATGAATGGCTATCAAATTATAAGGTTAGATTGTATTGTTAAATATAATTAACAATTACAGTTTATTTTGTAAAATTTGAATTGCAAAATGCAATTATTTGTAACTTTAAATTATATATATATATATATATATATATATATATATATATATATATAACTCTCTATAATAAAAAATAGATTTAGCATAACTGGAATTCTAGAAATGGATTGTAATTTCTGTCCAACATCCCGTAATGACGATTTCCCAGTTTCCTGTTTATTAGCGTCACTTATCTGATTAACTCTCTTTTTCATTACTTATTTATTTGTTTATTTAATTTATTTATTTTCTTAGTTAATTAATTGATTAGTTTATTTGCTTATTTGTTTATTTATTTATTTATAAAAAGCAAAACACAAACCACTACAGCATGCGGATAGCATGTGAAAGTCTATAAAAAAAAAACTGAGCGTCACGGTGCAATGTGGTCAAAGAGGATAGGTAAAACGAGTACATACTAACTTTTAAACGATCAAGAAGGCTGTAGAGATGAGTATATATTCGCGTTAGGTAGAATGTCTTTATTCTTACGAATATATGTTCGAGTGGTTACGAGTATATAATCACAGGAAGTGCTCATACTCAAAAGTATAAATCTTGAGAAAGTACTTAAGCTTTATTCTTACTACCCATTATATCTGACGCAAAAATGTCCTCTGTCCTTGAGCTCTCATCTTTTACAAAGAAATGGGCACGCCTCCTACTTCTCAGAGCTTGTTCCACTGTTGCACTGACACCATTTCCTCGTCTCAACTGAAATAAGAGATTGTTAGGCTTGCCTGGTAACACACAAGTGACTTACCAATACATTTACGCTTCAAGCTCTTAAACTTGCGGTCTCTCGAGAGATTTAAGAACATAGTTAAAGTAACACATGCGCAATTCGCATTTTAACGGCCGTTTTTATGACGAATAAAAGAAGATTACGTAAGAGAACTTTTAAAACATAACTCTTTCCTGCTGTTAATTCTTTGAACATACTTCGTACACTGTAAATTTCTTGCACTCGTATATTAAATAGTCAAACTCCTTGAATCCCATTGCAGGGAATGTGAAATTATGAAGACAATGTGGACATCGACATATCATTTGGGATGCTTAAAAGTTTTTACTAGGGTCTTCAACCCATTCCAAGATGACGTAAAGGGATTAGAGAAATTCTGAATTTGCCATTATACGATGTAAAATGTTCAAGATATATATACACAAATATTTATATTTATATAAAAGTTAATGTCAAAACATTAAGACCAGTCAACACTAGTAATGGCATAAAACAAGGATGGGTATTCACTAAGTTCGTTATTATTATTATTATTATTATTATTATTATTATTATTATTATTATTATTATTATTAAATCCAGACGTTTGAGATGAACAGGGCATGTAGTAGGTGTGGGCGAATCCAGAAATGCATAAGCCCGCCATTGGTCCCTATCCTATGCAAGATTAATCCATTCTCTATCATCATATCCCACCTCCCTCAAATCCATTTTAATACTATCCTCCCATCTACGTCTCGGCTTCCACAAAGGTCTTTTTCCCTCCGGCCTCCCAACTAACACTCTATAAGCATTTCTGGATTCGCCCATACGTGCTACATGCCCTGCCCATCTCGAACGCCTGGATTTAAAGTTCCCAATTATGTCAGGTGAAGAATAGAATGCGTGCAGTTCTGTGTTGTGTAACTTTCTCCATTCTCCTGTAACTTCATCCCTCTTAGCCCCAAATATTTTCCTAAGAACCTTATTCTTAGACAACCTTAATCTCTGTTTCTCTCTCAAAGTGAGAGTCCAAGTTTCACAACCATACAGAACAACCGGTAATATAACTGTCTTATAAATTCTAACTTTCAGATTTTTTGACAGTAGACTAGATGACAAAAGCTTCTCAACCGAATTCCTTTGCTGTGGTCGTGCCAGAAAAGCAGTCACATTCTGAGGCTTATTGTATGAACTCGTAACATGCTGTATTTACGGTGATGGGTTGTTAGCCCTTAGCCCAACTCCCAAGCTGGAGGACCACCCCTTATCGGCTGTCCACGACTGCTTATTCAATACATTCGCAGCTACCCTCCATATCTGGAGGCCGGCTCCTCTATCCGCAACCTGAGGACGCGCCATGCCGTGGTGATAGGGACTAGAGCTGGGGACGGAGCGAGTATAACTGTTGAGTTACTCGGTTCTATCGGTTCTGTGCTTGCAGCGGAGCACCGAAGTTACTCGGTTAACCGTAGCCGTTACCGGTCAGTTCAAACGTTCAAACAGAGTTCACGTGTTTTACTTAATTCTAGCAGACAACAACGTAGGTACTGTTGTGTTTAAATATTTTCTGCTGTAGGACAAATTATTTCCTTATCCCCAAGGCGGGCTGAAAGGCCTCTAGTATTGAAAAGGAATCCATCCTATTATATGACCTGTCAAGTGGGCCTAATGAACACTGACAGTCTGAACATATTACTATACATAATAATAATAATAATAATAATAATAATAATAATAATAATAATAATAATAATAATAATAACAATAATAATCATCATCATATTAGAGTGTTTGATTAATATTAAAATATGTTAAAAAAGGAAGTGCATTATATTTTTCTTCCATTTGTGTTTATTGGATTTGTGTTACCTGATCAGTCATCAGTTTATTTGTATTTATTTCTACGAATTATGTTACCTAATTACTTTAATTTATCAATAATATTACTCTTCACCAAAGAGAACATGGTTGTATTGAAGGCTAGTAATGTTATAATATAAATAAACATTATGTTCTTCAGTTTAAGATTCAACGTTTTATTGATTATTTTATCCACTTTCCGTAATAGTAAATAATTCTCTGTGTTATTTTTAAGTGTTTTAGGCAGCGCTTCATGGAGCCCGTTTCTTTCTATCTTCTTTTTTACTTAGCTGTAGTGTTTTAGGCAGCGCTTCATGGAGCCCGTTTCTTTCTATCTTCTTTTTTACTAAGCTGTAGCGTTTAACGTTTACCTCACATGTTAATTTATTAGCTGTTAGTATTATAAATTATTTTATCAATTTTATTTCGTCTGTCATATATAACAACACTGAAAGTTAAATAGGCCTTTCGTATAAAATAACTCCTCAAATAGTTGTAATCACGCGAATAAAATTTGCAACCGCCATTTTGCAATAAAGAAGCACATTTTTCTCGTCAATTGTCAAAGGGAAAGCGCTTTTAAAACACGCTTGGTTTCACTTTCAAAGTACGTTCTAAAATCGACTCAATCTATCTAAATTTTAAATCTGCCGCCACATATTTGTACTCGTTACTGTACTCGGATCAACCGAGTAATGACGTCACAGTAACTGCTCCGAACCGAACCGCTCCGTCCCCAGCCCTAATAGGGACCCACAATACATTAACTGTCCAAAATATTTATGCTAAATGTTTCAATGTGTCTGCGCCCCAATTTAAAAAAAAAAATAATAATGGACTGTTTGAAATTAATTCAGACTTATGTCACTTTTTCGCCACACTCTTAACCGTATCCTAGCAACCAGAATAAAGAAATGCACGAAACCTGTAACTCGCATATATCCAGCTTGAGGCGTAATTCTTGTTACTAAATCACATAAAACTGACAGCCTGTAGTGGGGGGGGGGGAGTCTGCAGATGTGAGATCGAGCTCCGAAGGATGTAGGACTCTCCTTACCGTGGAGAATTGATTTGACCCCTCGCCTCTCTGCAGACCTACAAGTGTTTGGTTTCCATGACGACGCCAGCCTCTCCACGTGAGAGAGACGGTTATATATGAGGCTTCATTGATCGTAAGAACTTTCAGTTCTCTTTCTCCCCCTCACACACACTTTAAAGTCAAAAACTTCTCATGTAAAAAGAGGCCCGCTGCCCACAGCTGCCGGCAGTATTCTGCAAGAGGAACTTTAGTTCTTGTTGTACACGAAGTTGTCGAGCGGTCTCCATGGTTACTACCTACTATCTGATAGGCTACGAGATTCGAGGAATATTTTATGGGTAATATTGTAAGACGCTCTGCTAAGAACTCGCCCCAAACATCGATTACTCGTTTTCTTACCGGAAAATCATTCATATTCGTTTTATATTTGAGTGAAACCCATTCTAAATTATTCGGAAGAAATGTAGGTAAGATTATTAAATACTTATATCCTAAGTATACGAAAAACTCAAACTGTTTCGAGGGTGGCTCGACCCCTCTTCGTCAGGTGAACATAGGGAGAAGGGAAGAAGGGTGCACTACTCGTTGGAGTCGTTATAGATATGTAAATCCACATAGACGTCAGACAACTGAAGGTCAGATATTCATTCATTCATTCATTCATTTAATTAATTAATTAATTGATTAATTAAATATTTAACACAATTTAATTAATGACAGCTCAATAATATAAATAATACAAATAGAGCATTGATGCGCTTAACCAAAGATTCTGGGTTCGATAACCGGCCCCGGAACAATTTTTTCCCTTGAAATTATTCAATTCAGCTTCACAGGGAGCTATACCTGAAAGCTAGATTTGCATAATACAAGTCACTGTTCATTAACAGAAAACCATTATTCAAGTCACACAGAGTTTGTGTGCACTCAGTGTTGGATGTTTGACGGTTTGTCAGTCCACTTTGAGGTATGTGGATATAAAGGGAAACATTGAGTCAGTGTCTGGTAGAGTTCCTGGGTAGCTCAGTCGGTAGAGCGTTGGTGCGCTTAGTCAAAGGTTCCGGGTTTGATACCCGGCTCCGGAACAATTTTTGCCTTGAAATTAATCAATTCAGCTTCACAGGGAGCTATAATTGAAAGCTAGATTTGCATAATACAAAATACAAATATAGTTACAAAATTCCAGCAAAATAGGTTTAGGCCTACTTAAACAATAGATAAGTAAGAGTAGGCCTACACTGAAGTGAAATAATGACATTTTCACGAAAAATGTCAATTTTTTGTTTTTACTCTTAAAAAATATATTATTGTTTACAGATGTTTCTCGAAAAATCCCACAAATTCTGAATTGGTTGCATGAAATATTTTCCACATCTGCTTCAATCTATACTGCACGTAAATTCACATGAATATCCCAATACAATTTCAAAATTACTTACTTACAAATGGCTTTTAAGGAACCCGGAGGTTCACTGCCGCCCTCACATTAGCCCGCCATTGGTCCCTATCCTGTGCAAGATTAATTAATACAGTCTCTATCATCATATCTCACCTCCCTCAAATCCATTTTAATATTATCCTCCCATCTGGTCATCATTTTCATAGAAATCATCATCATCATCATCATCATCATCGTCGTCGTCATAATACCAATGGATAACTTCAAAGTCTTCCTGTATTCACAATCGCGGTCTCCGTGGGACTGGTTATATTTTTGTGATGACTGGTGAACTCTATGCATGGCACAGGAAGCCCTTATCACTCCGTTAGCAACATCTCTGTATTTCCCGACACCGTTGTGTTTTGTGAAATATGTCTGTTGCAATTTCCCTTTTGGGACCCCAAACTCCGGACTCTTTATATCGATATCCCAGCGCAATATACATTTTACAGCAGAGTGTTTGCTGAATCCTCCCTCTTGTTCTGCAAGTAACTGAAACATTTTATTTACTTTTTTTCGACAGTTGAATGGGGAGAAGGCGATGTTACATGATGACGTTGCTTAGCAACGTATAAAACAGATTTATTCCTACGTCAGTTTTTTTTTCCAAAACCTCCAGTGTAGTCTACATAAATAAATTGTACGTATTGGTCAGTAATGACGAAAACTTAAAAGCATAAAGCTAAATACCTCAGTACAAAAAAAAAAAAAAATCGCAGTCGTCAAGATAACACGTTTTCATTATAGCTACTTTTTATTCACTTCGCAAGAAATCAGTTCTTTATCATGTTGCGAATAATATTGCTGTTTATAGTCTATTTTATTTCACCTCTGATTGAGGTTCTGGCTGATATGTATATCTATTATCAGGCAGTAAATATCACTTGATATGACGTGTCAGAGGAAGAACAATTGGACGGAGTTACGCAACAATAGGCCAACTGACAATTTAAAAAAATTGAGATATTTGCACAAATCTGTTGTTGGGTGGATTATTTAACTCGGAAAAAACAAGAATGCAATATCTGCATTTATAAACAAAATTCGTTTATTGCATAAAATTTATTTATTTATTTATTTATTTTGCTTTGCAATATTTCATCAACTGCTGGTCTGTTATTAAACATCGGTTAGCCTTTTTTTTTAGTACTACTTGTGCTATTTTTGTAATAGTATGATTGTTACAATATTTCTTGCTTAAAATGTTTAATAAAAACCAGATTTATTTCAGTGATCAGTATCTCGAAAACAGGCTTTTGGCGTTTGGTCGATTATTGCATAACTCCGTCCAATTGTTTCTACACATTTGAATTATGATTAGTAATAATTGGGAAGTGCTTTTACAAAATCGAGGAAATGTTTGAAAAACAAGTAGAGCGAATTTTTCAATTTTCGAGATTTGTAATGCACTTCACAAACATGTACTGTACATTTTTTGCACGATCATATTTTAAAAATTGCAAATACGGTATATTTTGCATTAAAAATTTAGAGCAATATTATTCCAAAGCCTTTGCAAAGCTGCACTTTAATGGTAACTAAGTAACAATAACTGCACTGTAATGAGTTCATTTCAGTATACTTTTATGTTATGAAGAATGGTTTCCCTAGCAACAAGTTTCTGTATAGGAATTCTAACTTTCAAGGCCTAACAGCAATAGCTGTAAATACAATAAAAAACACAATCATCCAAAAATACATTACCAGTCAGCGATGTATGGGATGGAGAGGAAAGGAACAGGCTACCCTGCCTCATTATCTCCTGCCTTATTTGCCTCATGAGTGATGCGTTATTGGTGTCACTTATGAGGTTCCAACCTGTTTTAGGGCAGTTGACTAAACAACGACAGTTTATTTTCTTGAATTGTTATTGAAAACATATAATTAAATGGAATCATGTAACCTGCAATCGAATGAAAAGATAGGGTTGCTTATTCTTCGAACTCGACAACTCTGCAAGCTCATCTTGAACAAGCCTTCAGATAGTTCAGACGATTATGGACAGTTGAATGCTTGCTTTCTATGCTTAAATGAAATTTTATTGCCATATGTTGAATATTTAACGTCCTAACTTCTCCAATAGAATTATCAGTATTCTTTCCGAAACTTGGTGTTGAAGCTTCGACTGGTCGTTATTCATAACAATCGTTCTACCATTTTTAAACAACATATTGACTCACTTATATTGCCAGGGTACTTATTTTTTTATTATGATCCCATATGATTTGTAATACTGTGGTGAATGAGTGGTTAGACTTTCTGCCTCATACGCAGGCGGACCGAGTTGGAGTCTGGGTGTAACCTGTATTCTTATTTTAAAAATTCCATAGTGACACTTATGCGTTTCCAATTCACTGTGGGCTAAAGCAAGGAGATGCACTATCACCTTTACTTTTTAGCTTTGCTCTAGAGTATGCCATTAGGAAAGTCCAGGATAACAGAGAGGGTTTGGAATTGAACGGGTTACATCAGCTGCTTGTCTATGCGGATGACGTGAATATGTTAGGAGAAAATCCACAAACGAATAGGGAAAACACGGGAATTTTACTGGAAGCAAGTAAAGAGATAGGTTTGGAAGTAAATCCCGAAAAGACAAAGTATATGATTATGTCTCGTGACGAGAATATTGTACGAAATGGAAATATAAAAATTGGAAATTTATCTTTTGACGAGGTGGAGAAGTTTAAATATCTGGGAGCAACAGTAACAAATATAAATGATACTCGGGAGGAAATTAAACACAGAATAAAAATGGGAAATGCCTGTTATTATTCGGTTGAGAAACTTTTATCATCCAGTCTGCTGTCGAAAAATCTGAAAGTTAGAATTTATAAAACAGTTATATTATCGGTTCTTCTGTATGGTTGTGAAACCTGGACTCTCACTTTGAGAGAGGAACATAGGTTAAGGATGTTTGAGAATAAGGTGCTTAGGAAAATATTTGGGGCTAAGCGGGTTGAAGTTACAGGAGAATGGAGAAAGTTACACAACACAGAACTGCACGCATTGAATTCTTCACCTGACATAATTAGGAACTTAAAATCCAGACGTTTGAGATGGGCAGGGCATGTAGCACGTATGGGCGAATCCAGAAATGCATATAGAGTGTTAGTTGGGAGACCGGAGGGAAAAAGACCTTTAGGGAGGCCGAGACGTAGATGGGAGGATAATATTAAAATGAATTTGTGGGAGGTGGGATATGATGGTAGAGAATGAATTAACTTTGCTCAAGATAGGGACCAATGGCGGGCTTATGTGAGGGCGGCAATGAACCTCCGGGTTCCTTAAAAGCCAGTAAGTAAGTAAGTAAGTAAGTAATTATAATGACACTTATGGCGGAAAGGTCACAGTTGGGATTTTCTCAGGGTTCTCCCGTTTCATTATGTTAGGCATCAAAATCATGCCGTCCGATCTCCATTAATGTACAAAATAAATCCGGGGTCCTTTTCACTCAAAGATTGTTCAATTCAGAACAGACCAATAAAAAGTCATGTCTTGATTCAAGTATTTCTTCTGAATATTTTGATATTTTATTATATCTACAATACCTACATTGAATTTCAAAATAGTTATTAACTTCTCTTATTTGCTTTCCAAGTACCTATGACGATCTATAGAAACAAGCTGTGACATCATATTATGGTAATTTGAGGTTAATCCATTATTATGTACTGACAGTGACTGTAAATTGCTTCTTGGATAGGGATAGACCTGTTACTGTAACAGATGCCCATAATTACACCAGACATGCTTGTACTCATATTACGCATAACACATTTGACTAAACTATCTATTAGTAGGCTTGATATTGTGTTGTGATACGCTTTATAATTGCTGAGATGATCAGTGACCTCTACAAGATGAACAAAAGTACGTCACAGAACCGATGGTTCTTACTCTTCAGTTCTCAGTCGTTAACAATGGTAATAATGAAAACAAAAGGGATTGTCGAACAAAATTATTACCTTACATTTTTACTTCTCACATGACCTCATAGTTTCTAACACGTTATCGTCCCCTAGAATCTCGTCTTAGCGAAATCTGTTCCCTTTTTTGTTAGTTTGCAAGAGTGTTCTGTTAAATGTAAATAAACCTTCGACAGCATAGCTCGTACTGTCCATATTAGTTTTCCTTTTTTTAAGGAATGATTGGTTGGAGAAACATAAATTCTGGCAAAAAGGCGTTGAAATTTAGATACTCGTACCTCCTGATAGGTATGCAACATCTCTTGCACTTTGTCCATTTTTGTTTGCTGCTTAATTATCACTCTACAGTTGTTTTGTGTCACTTGGTTATTTAACGACGCTGTATCAACTACAAGGTTATTTAACGTCGATGGAATTGGTGATAGCGAGATGATATTTATATGTATGTAGGCCTGTGTATTTATTCACACTGCAAATGGGTATATAGCCGGTGGCAGTGGTAATTAATTACACTCAATAATGACAATTAATAAAAACACAAATAATAAAAACAATAATTAATAATAATAATAATAATAATAATAATAATAATAATAATAATAATAATAATAATAATAATAACAACAACAACAACAACAAGGAGCATCCTAAGTTAAATGAAGTATGGTCACTTAAAATAACATTTAAAGTAAATCTAATTTGTATCTTAACCCTAAGTTCGAACTAAGACCCACGAGTGTGACAGGTTCACACTTGCACAAGTACGTTTTGGCACTACACTTATTTCGCTGTCAACTCACTCACTGCACTGATTCTACCTGATTTCACTAACACTTCTAACCATTTCACTGTTCAAATACTATGCACAGCCACTTCACTGACACCAACACACTTCACTTACACAACACACTTCACTGACACTACACACTTCACTGACACAACACACTTCTTCACTGATAGAACACTTCAAATAACAAGATATCAATTACACCCTTTAAGTAGTGTGTATAATATACTACCGTCTATTAGTAAAGCCCTTAAGCCTATTTTTAAATACAGTTTTGGTTATTGGTAAAGCCTTTAGTAAGTCTGCAGGTAAAGCATTCCAGTCCCTGATAGTACGATTGAGAAAAGAAAACTTTCCAGTATCCGTCCTCTGTCTTCTTTCCCACAATTTATATGAGAGATGAGGCCGAGGATTCGCCATAGATTACCTGACATTTGCCTTACGGTTGAGGAAAATATCAGAAAAAGCCCAACCAGTTAATCAGCCCAAACCCAGTTCCCTGGCGCTGAGCCATGTACGTGGCAGCTAGTTGCTCTGCCCTGTTGCCTAATTGATTACATGAATTTCCCTAAACCGCACAATTAGGAATGAAGGTACTTTTTTATGAACACAAAAATATGTTTGTACTATACATTATTAGTCTCACGTATCTTGGTGATGATGCCATTATGCCTGTCTTAAGAATGACGAATCAAGGAAGTAAACTCCGACCATGAATACAATTAGTAACATCGCAATAGTACATTATGCAACGAGCCTGTAATGGTAGTAATTAAGACGCGAGCATGTTTATGAAACGAGCGCAAGCGAGTTTCATAATTTTCATACGAGCGTCTTAATTACCATTATAGTCAAGTTTCATACGACTTTTAATGCTCGATCATATTGATTTTTTCCGGCAATTGGTGAAATGAATTTGCGTAAATGTGCTTTGTGAAAGGCTGGAAGATGACGGTGAATTGATGTTAATTTGTATGTTGTTTTTTTCGACTGAGTTTAATATTGTCTAATCTCGCGCTAGTTGTCTTTCGATTGCATATCCGAGAATAATCGATACTTGCGCTTTCATATTGCTACAATGGTATTTTCTGATTGGTGGAACACCTGAACTTTAATGAATAGGTGTACTTTAATGAGGTCCATTAAAGGGCTGCTACTAGGTGTATAATTACTACATTTTGGCATGGTCGAGCATAAAGAAATTAATTGTTGCGAAACTGATCAAACAGATTTTATATATAAAGAAAAAAAAATCTTACTACCATAACGCCATTCTTTATAGGGTGAGGGTTGGTAATATTGTGATAGTTCCTTTTTGAAAATTTATTACAATTTCACTGGTCGAGAAGAAGATCGGTTTTTTGCGTCAACGTATTGAGGGAATACTCGTGGATAAGTTTCTGCACAAAACCGTTCTTTCTCTCACTCATTGTAATAAATTCTCAAAAAGAACTATCACAATATTACTGGTATCGCAATATTACCAAACTTTACCCTACATCAGATAAGTCATTTTTCCTGAGTTGGCACGCCCTCGTGTATAATATAACTGGCTTTGTTTAGGGAGAGGCTGCGTTGCCTGGATACCACCCTCATGTAACACCAGCTCGCGGGGTGAATGACCCGACGCGTACTCCGTCTCCCTCAATCTCATCCCCAATGCTCTGGACCCCTACCTCTTCCCACGCCTCCCTGCTATACCACTACCGACATACAAAAAAAAGTCCCTCCTTTCTTTTTATCAGCACAATTCTACCTCCTCATCTCCTTCGCTCCTCGCTTTACAAATGTCGGGCACAACCCCGACCCGCCCCTCTCGCTCACTATTCAGGGTCTGGTCAATAGAGAGTGTAGTCAGGGGTGCATCAAACTTACACTGTGACAGGTTCCCCAGAATCACTGTTCTGATTTATATTGTGGTTTCCATGGAAATGTGAGAGAAATTTTCTTTCCTGTTAGTTTCTATAAACCCCCTCGTTCTGAAAAAAAATTTGAAACTACGATGATGATGCTGATTGTAATGATGACTATGGTTCTGATGATGACTGATAGATATTCTGAAGCTGATATTAATAACGATGTTCATTCTGATGATGACGATGCTGATATTAATGACGACGTTGATTCTGACGATTACTGATATTCTGATGATAACGAAGCTGATATTAATGACGACGTTGATTCTGATGATGACGATGCTGATATTAATGACGACGTTGATTATGATGATGACTGATAGATATTATTCTGATGATGACGAAGCTGATATTAATGACGACGTTGATTATGATGATGACTGATAGATATTATTCTGATGATGACGAAGCTGATATTAATGACGACGTTGATTCTGATGATGACGATGCTGATATTAATGATGACGTTGATTCTGATGATGACGATGCTGATATTAATGACGACGTTCATTCTGATGATGACGATGCTGATATTAATGACGACGTTCATTCTGATGATGACGATGCTGATATTAATGACGACGTTCATTCTGATGATGACGATGCTGATATTAATAACGACGTTGATTCTGATGATGACTGATAGATATTATTCTGATGATGACGAAGCTGATATTAATGACGACGTTCATTCTGATGATGACTGATAGATATTATTCTGATGATAACGAAGCTGATATTAATGACGATGTTCATTCTGATGATGACTAATAGATATTATTCTGATGATGACGAAGCTGATATTAATGACGATGTTCATTCTGATGATGACTAATAAATATTATTCTGATGACGAAGCTGATATTAATGACGATGTTCATTCTGATGATGACTAATAAATATTATTCTGATGACGAAGTTGATATTAATGACGATGTTCATTCTGATGATGACTAATAAATATTATTCTGATGACGAAGTTGATATTAATGACGATGTTCATTATGATGATGACTCATAGATATTATTCTGATGATGACGAAGCTGATATTAATGACGATGTTCATTCTGATGATGGCTGGTAGATATTATTTTGATGATGACGAAGCTGATACTAATGACGATGTTAATTCTGATGATGACTAATAGATATTATTCTGATGATGACGAAGCTGATATTAATGACGACGTTCATTCTGATGATGACTAATAGATATTATTCTGATGATGACGAAGCTGATATTAATGACGACGTTCATTCTGATGATGACTGATAGATATTATTCTGATGATGAAGCTGATATTAATGACGACGTTCATTCTGATGATGACTGATAGATATTATTCTGATGATGAAGCTGATATTAATGACGAGGTTCAATCTGATGATGACTGATAGATATTATTCTGATGATGAAGCTGATATTAATGACGACGTTCATTCTGATGATGACTGATAGATATTATTCTGATGATGAAGCTGATATTAATGACGAGGTTCATTCTGATGATGACTGATAGATATTACTCTGATGTTGACGAAGCTGTTATTAATGACGACGTTCATTCTGATGATGACTGATAGATATTACTCTTATGTTGACGAAGCTGATATTAATGACGACGTTCATTCTGATGATGACTAATAGATATTATTCTGATGATGACGAAGCTGATATTAATGACGATGTTCATTCTGATGATGACGAAGCTGATATTAATGACGATGTTCATTCTGATGATGACTCATAAATATTATTCTGATGATGACGAAGCTGATATTAATGACGATGTTCATTCTGATGATGGCTGGTAGATATTATTTTGATGATGACGAAGCTGATACTAATGACGATGTTAATTCTGATGATGACTAATAGATATTATTCTGATGATGACGAAGCTGATATTAATGACGACGTTCATTCTGATGATGACTGATAGATATTATTCTGACGATGACAAAGCTGATATTAATGACGATGTTCATTCTGATGATGGCTGGTAGATATTATTTTGATGATGACGAAGCTGATATTAATGACGATGTTCATTCTGATGATGACTAATAGATATTAATCTGATGATGACGAAGCTGATATTAATGACGACGTTCATTCTGATGATGACTGATAGATATTATTCTGATGATGACGAAGCTGTTATTAATGACGACGTTCATTCCGATGATGACTGATAGATATTGTTCTGATGATGAAGCTGATATTAATGACGATGTTCATTCTGATGATGACTAATAGATATTATTCTGATGATGACGAAGCTGATATTAATGGCGACGTTCATTCTGATGATGACTGATAGATATTACTCTGATGTTGACGAAGCTGTTATTAATGACGACGTTCATTCTGATGATGACTGATAGATATTACTCTTATGTTGACGAAGCTGATATTAATGACGACGTTCATTCTGATGATGACTAATAGATATTATTCTGATGATGACGAAGCTGATATTAATGACGATGTTCATTCTGATGATGACTGATAGATATTATTCTGACGATGACGAAGCTGATATTAATGACGACGTTCATTCTGATGATGGCTGATAGATATTATTCTGACGATGACGAAGCTGATATTAATGACGACGTTCATTCTGATGATGACTGATAGATATTATTCTGATGACGACGAAGCTGATATTAATGACGATGTTCATTCTGATGATGACTGATAGATATTATTCTGATGATGACGAAGCTGATATTAATGACGACGTTCATTCTGATGATGGCTGATAGATATTATTGTGACGATGACGAAGCTGATATTAATGACGACGTTCATTCTGATGATGACTGATAGATATTATTCTGATGACGACGAAGCTGATATTAATGATGATGTTCATTCTGATGATGACTAATAGATATTATTCTGACGATGACGAAGCTGATAATAATGACGATGTTCATTCTGATGATGACTGATAGATATTATTCTGACGATGACGAAGCTGATATTAATGACGATGTTCATTCTGATGATGACTGATAGATATTATTCTGAAGATGGCTAATAGATATTATTCCGATGATGAAGCTGATATTAATGACGATGTTCATTCTGATGATGACTGATAGATATTATTCTGATGATGACGAAGCTGATATTAATGACAACGTTGATTCTGATGATGACTGATAGATATTATTCTGTTGATGACGAAGCTGTTATTAATGACGACGTTCATTCTGATGATGACGATGCTGATATTAATGACGACGTTCATTCTGATGATGACTGATAGATATTATTCTGACGATGACGATAATACTGATTCTAATGATACGGTAACTATGAAGATGATAACGATGAAACCAATTCTAATGATAACTATGAAGAAATTTACTCTAACGATAACGATAATGCTCTTTTTAGTGAAAACGATGTTGATTCTGATAAAGGCTGAGATGTTGATTTTGATGATACGATAATAGTGACTCCGATAATGATTTTGTTGATACTTTTGACGACGATAATGCTGATTCTGATTACAGATACGACACATTCTTATTTCTCTCTATTTGTCTCTTACTATTTCTATTATTATTATTATTATTATTATTATTATTATTATTATTATTATTATTATTATTATTAATTTTATTATTATTATTGTTGTTATTGTTATTATAATTACAATTACATTGACACCGATGTCGACGGTTACGACAATGATGTTGATTCTTATGACAAAATAAATAATAATAATAATAATATAAATGTATTATAATTATTTTATTTCACTATCTATCAGCACCAGCACCGTGGTGTCGTGGTATAAGGCATACTGCCTACGACTCGCATTACGGAATGCGCGCTGATTCGAGTCGTCATGGGGGAAGAAATTTTCTCATGAAATTTCGGCCAGTGTATGAGATCGGTGCCCACCCAGCATCGTGATGCACTTGGGGAGCTACGATAAGTACCGAAAATCCGGTTTCGCAAACCAGCTATAATGGCTGGAGGGATCATCGTGCTAACTACACGATACCTCCATTCTGGTTGGATGATCGTCCACCTCTGCTTCGGCATGTGGACGTGAGGCCAGCAGCCGGCTGGGCAGTCTTGGCCCTCTACGGGCTGTACCTATCAAAAACTTTAGTACTGTGATGTCACTAAGCAATACTGTATATTAATCGTATTGTTAGCCAAGTTAATACAGAGTGATTTATGAAGAACTGACACATTTCTTTCTTTAATTATTCCGTTGGAAATTCATTCAATGACCCAATTTTAGCACCAAATTAAGCAGAATGTTCTGGAGTTTCGATTCCTTGTCACTAGATGCGCAGATGTTTATGTTTTATTCCTATTGTTGGCAGCCTAAAGCCATATAGGGTTACGGTTGTTCATCAGCTACAGGAACCAGATAAGGATAAAAGATTGAATTATTGTCGTTGGTTTCAGACGTTCATTGTGCAAAATCCTGCCATATTGTCCATCACATGGTTCACAGATGAAGCATGGTTCCATTTATCCGGTTATGTGAACTCACAGAACTCACGCCATTGGGCCATCGAAAATCCACATGTCATCCATGAAGCACCTATGTACCCGGTTAAAATCGGAGTTTGGTGCGCAATATCCGCACAGAGAATAGTGGGGCCAATTTTTTTTTTAACCAGACTGTGAACACTGCAGAGTACCGACTGATTTTCATGGAGTTTTTTGAGCAACTGGACGATGTAGAGCTGAGTCAAGGATATTTTCAGCAAGATGGCGCTACATGCCATACATCAAATGAATCCATGGAACTAATTGCAAGTTTCTTTGACGACCGAATAATTTCCAGGAACCTGTGGCCACCGAGATCTCCGGATTTGACAACACCGGACTTCTTTCTATGGGGTTACTTAAAAGACAGGGTTTACGCCACACGTCCCCAGACATTGGACGATCTGAAGCACAACATCACACAGGAGATTCAAGCTATTGACAACAGAGTCCTCCAACGAGTGGCCAGTAACATGGAACGACGTGTTGAGTTGTGCCTTATGCAGGATGGAGGACATTTTCAACATTTGCTATAGAGGTAAATAATCTCCCAAAATTCCTCTACATTTTAGGTATAATAAGTTGTCGCTAGCACAATTCGTTTTGAAACAATTAATGAAAGAAATGTGTCAGTTCTATATAAATCACTCTGTAGTTAAAAATCAAGGAAGCCAGTCATTGAATGTGATTACCGTCCATATTGTGCACAAATATCTTGATGATGGCGATAATGGCAATCCTCTATTTACAAACTAAATTCCGTTACTCTAAGGAATACTGCATTGGTAACCCCTGAGTTCAGGTTCAGTAGTTAAATAAATGGTGGAATGGGACCCGGTTTTGATGTCTATTATGAAGGCGCATCTATAGCAAACAACCTGGCAACTGAAGGCGGAATTAATCCGCCTACCAACAGCGGCCTGAGAGAATCTGTATTTCCGAGAGAATGCGCCTGTAATGCAGATTACCACAGGAGCACGTGATTACGTATCGAAAGAATGGCCTCTTCCTCACACAAAGAGCGACGTGCTATCAGCTGGTTATGGCTGCACATAAGACAAGCATCGTTCGTTGAGGATTAATCGTAGAGGGTTGGCATGGCAACGTTAACAAGTGAACAGTCGTAATGGAAACCGGATATAATACGTTTATTCCTCGTTTCTCATTTACACGATGATACAAAGCAGCCTTTTCCAGAAAGTTTACGTTCTACGTCAACAGGATAATTGTGTATGTGTATGAGCGAGAGCTAGTGAGATGAGATACCGTCACAATAGAGGACTACTATTTCACGGCTAATTGGCAGGCGAGAGTTGACTACAAACACATTTTGCGCTGTGATGAGTGTTTGTTTAGTGTTACACATTACATAATTAAATTTCAAACCTGTGGAAAGAAAATGAAACCGGAGGGGCACAAAGAATCCTGTCCCCTAACAGGAGGATCAGGGCAAAATTTGTTAAGTGGATACCTCAATCTGCAGACAGATGTCTCCAATGCAGCATCATGTGAAAGTGCAGAAAACCTCTGATAGAGTGGTCAAGAAACGTATATAGCTAACATCGGGTGAAAAATTGATCTTATGCGGCGACTTTGGCCATCTCCGAGAACGCTTTCAGACGCAGGTTAAGGCTGGTTCACAATAAACCGGGATCGGAAACGGCAACGAGAACGGAAATAATGTTAAAATAAATGTATTTAAATGTGAACGTTCACAATAGTTAAATGTGAATTTTTACATTTAAATACATTTATTTTAAAGTTATTTCCGTTCTCGATGCTGTTTCCGGTTTATTGTGAACCAGCCTTTACGGAGACAGCGCTGAATGAGTGATTCGACAAACCACGAACTATCAATTTAAAATATTATTAAATACATGTAGCACGTATGGGCGAATCCAGAAATGCATATAGTGTGTTAGTTGGGAGGCCGGAGGGAAAAAGACCTTTAGGGAGGCCGAGACGTAGATGGGAAGATAATATTAAGATGGATTTGAAGGAGGTGGGATATGATGGTAGAGAATGGATTAATCTTGCTCAGGATAGGGACCAATGGCGGACTTATGTGAGGGCGGCAATGAACCTCCGGGTTCCTTAAAAGCCAGTAAGTATTAAATACAGAGTGATTCAGAAGTCCGGCACCATAGACAAACTTCATTATTAGTGCAGATAGTGCATTAATCATTTATGGACATCGTAGTTTAGGGATATTCCATAATGCTTTGGATTGGTGTTGAGTTGAATTTTATTTCACACATGACCAACATTTCAATACACTTCATGAATAAAACAAACAGTACCTGTAGTAAGTTTTAATAAATTTATTTTATCAATCGTTACATTATATTTACCTTGTATAAATCACTAACAAGTTCAACTTAAGAACACGTTCTTGCTGACTCAAGTGCATTGCTATAAAAATTACAAACGAATCAATATTTATTTATATTTTATGTCCACATCTGTACCTGTGTAATGGACATTAAATTACTGGTACTGAAAAGAAGGAAAAAAAAAAACAAAAAGATCTTGTTCTACTATTAAAAGTGGAATAAATGACTGAGAAGAAACGAGATACCTCGTTTTTGCTGCTATTATTTTCCATTATGAATTTTACTGTTGAAACAAAATAGACTGAGTAGAAAAAGAGAATACGTTCTCGCCGATTAATTTCCATTATGAATTCTACAAGTGAAACAAATTATTTGAAAAAAAAAACTAAAAAATTCATTTGCTGTTTAATTGCAATTATAAATTTTACAAGTGAAACAAAGAACTTGAGAAGAAACAGGTTAATGTGTTCTTTCCGATTGAATTACATTAAGAAAGATAGAAGTGCGACATATATTTGATAAGAAATAACAGTGTTCTCGCTGATTAACTTCAATTTTTAATTTTATACGTAAAATAAATGGCAAGGAACAAAAGAATGCTCTCTTGCCACTTAATTATTACCGGTACTTTACATTTTACAAGTGACACAAATGCGTTCTTTTCTATTAATTCTTATTTTAAATTTTACAAGCGACACAAATGGCAAAGGAAACAAGAGAATGCATTCTTTCCGATTAATTTTTATTTTGAATGTTACAAACGAAACAAATGACAAAGGAAATAAGAGAATAGGCCTACGTTCTTCCCGATTAATTTCCATTATGAATTTTATAAATGAAACAAATGACTTGAGAAGAAACGAAAGAATTCATTTGCTATTTAATTACAATTATAAATTTTACAAGTGAAACAAAGAACTTGAGAAGAAACAGGTTAATGTGTTCTTGCTCATTGAATTCAATTAAGAACTGTACTAGAAATGTGACACATATTTGATATGAAATAAGTGTTCTCGCTGATTAACTTCAATTTTTGTTTTATACGTGAAACAAATGACAAATAACAAAAGAATGCTCTCTTGCCGATTAATTCTTACCTGTATTTTACATTTTACGTGGCTAGCATACATTTTACAAGTGACAAATGCGTTCTTTTCTATTAATTCTTATTTTAAATTTTACAAGTGACACAAATGGCAAAGGAAACAAGAGAATGCATTCTTTCCGATTAATTTTTATTTTGAATGTTACAAACGAAACAAATGACAAAGGAAATAAGAGAATAGGCCTACGTTCTTGTCGATTAATTTCCATTATGAATTTTACAAATGAAGCAAATGTCTTGAGAAGAAACGAAAGAATTCATTTGCTATTTAATTGGAATTATAAATTTTACAAGTGAAACAAAGAACTTGAGAAGAAACAGGTTAATGTGTTCTTGCGGATTAAATTCCATTAAAAATGTAGAAATGTGACGCATATTTGATAAGAAATAATCGTGTTAATTTTTAATTTTACAAATGACAAAGAACAAGAAAATGCTCTCTTGCCAATTAATTCTTATCTCTATTTTACATTTTATAAGTAACACAATCGGCGAAATAAGAAAATGTGTTATTTCCAATTAATTTTTATTTTGAATTTTACAAGGGACACAAATACAAAAGAAACGAGAGAATGCGTTCTTGCCGATTAATTCATATTTAGAATATTTATACAAGTGAAGCGAGTAACATCAGAAGGAACAGAGAACTTGTTGTTGCTAATTCCCATCCATGATTTTACATGAAATTAATAACAAAGAAAGAATACCACAAGTGAAAAAAATGCGTGAGGAGTTCCCATGCATGATTTTACATGAAATTAATGACATAGAAAGAATATCACAAGTGAAACAAATGCGTGAGGAGTTTCCATGAATGATTTTACGTGCAATGAATGACAAAGAAAGAATACCACAAGTGAAACAAATGCGTGAGGAGTTCCCATGCATGATTTTACATGAAATTAATGACAAAGAAAGAATACCAAAAGTGAAACAAATGCGTGAGGAGTTCCCATGCATGATTTTACATGAAATTAATGACAAAGAAAGAATACCACAAGTGAAACAAATGCGTGAGGAGTTCCCATGAATGATTTTACATGAAATTAATGACAAAGAAAGAATATCACAAGTGAAACAAATGCGTGAGGAGTTCCCATGCATGGTTTTACATGAAATTAATAACAAAAAAAGAATACCACAAGTGAAACAAATGCGTGAGGAGTTCCCATGCATGATTTTACATGAAATTAATGACAAAGAAAGAATGCCACAAGTGAAACAAATGCGTGAGGAGTTCCCATGCATGATTTTACATGAAATTAATGACAAAGAAAGAATACCACAAGTGAAACAAATGAGTGAGGAGTTCCCATGCATGATTTTACATGAAATTAATGACAAAGAAAGAATACCAGAAGTGAAACAAATGCGTGAGAAGTTCCCATGCATGATTTTACATGAAATTAATGACAAAGAAAGAATACCACAAGTGAAACAAATGCGTGAGGAGTTCCCACGCATAATTTTACATGGAATTAATGACAAAGAAAGAATACCACAAGTGAAACAAATGAGTGAGGAGAAC
Source organism: Periplaneta americana (assembly GCF_040183065.1). Classification (NCBI taxonomy): domain Eukaryota; kingdom Metazoa; phylum Arthropoda; class Insecta; order Blattodea; family Blattidae; genus Periplaneta; species Periplaneta americana. The sequence goes on along the minus strand of NC_091122.1, from coordinate 18,059,793 downwards.
AAGAGGGCGTGTCCTAGCTGTTCAGTTGCCATGATAAAGTTTAAAGTTGTATAGATGACTTTTCCGGAACAAGAAGTACCCACCCTTGCGGTTTGGATGCCATTATGAATTTTAAAAGTTGAATATACGGCAGAATAAGCTAAGAACAACTTCTTGCTAATTAAATTCCATTATTACTTTCAAAAGTGATATAAATTTGAGAATATACAAGAAAACGTGTTCTTATTGATTATACTGCTTTGTACATAAGCTTACATAAATTTGAAACAACGCATTTGTTGAATTTCTGACATTGAACTACACATTTCAATAAAGTTTCAAAATTTGAACAAAACAGTACGTAAACAAAAGGTCGCAAAGGTCACCAAGTGCAATGAAGCCAGCAGGGTTACTACACATCTCTGGATGCGTCGTTCGCGTGCGTGTCGTTAGAGCTGGCTCGTGTTGGTCCGTGCGCCGTCCGCAAGTGGCACAAGAGCTCCAAGGTGGTGCCTTTCCAGCAGCACTGCTGGCTGTTATCCTCGGAGTCCGCGACTTCGCACTCCACCAGCTTCCTGTACGGACAGATATTCTCGTGTGCAGACACCTGCTGGATGTTCATCTGCTCTTCGCATCCAGAGCGCCAGTTCTGACATCTAGCCGGGAGTATCTTGGAAACAGACTCCGCGAATAAATTCAAACTGTCTGTTACCTCGGACCTGCAACAATTATTCATAAACACGTCTTGTTTACATTTTTTTATAATTTATTACTTGAATGTATGTATGTATGTATGTATGTATGTATGTATGTATGTATGTATGTATGTATGTATTCACACTGCAAATGGGTATATACCCGGTGGCAGTGGTAACTAATTACACTCAATAATGACAATTAATAATAAACACAATTAATAATAATAATAATACTAATAATAATAATTAATAATAATAATAATTAATAATAATAATAATTAATAATAATAATAATTAATAATAATAATAATAATAATAATAATAATAATAATAATAATAATAATAATAATATAATTTATTTCCAAGAAATAGTCTGCCCAGGCATCATGGGTTGCCAAAAACACAGAATAACACGCATATAAGAATAGTAACGATTACAGTAAAATAGATGAGTCAAATTGAAATGTGAACTAGGAGCTTAAATTTAAGAAATAATAAATTTGTACATACAGACGTGGACAAATTATTAACAAAATTGACGATTTTTATGATAATTCTGTTTACAAAATTTGACTTTTCAATTTAGACTACAGTTGACAAATTTGGATATTTCCATCATTACAGTAGACAGAAATATGAAAAAATGTCAACTGTAGTTTAAATTGAAGAGTCAAGTTTTGTAAAAATATATAATAAAAATATTCAATTTTGTTAATAATTTGTAAATTAGCAAAAATGTCAACTGCATTGAAGAGTCAAATTTTGTAAAAATAAAAAAAAATAAAAAAAAATCTTCAGGTTTGCTAATAATTTGGAAATATCCAAAATTTCAACTGTAGTCCAAATTGAAGAATCGAATTTTATAAAAGTATACAATAAAAACCCTCAGTTTTGCTAATAATTTATAAATATGCAAAAATATCAAATATAGTCCAAATTGAGGAGTTAAATTTTTAAAAATATACAACACAAATCTTCAATTTTGCTAATAATTTGGAAATACACAAAAATGTCAACTGTAGTCTAAATTGAAGAATCATATTTTGTAAAAATATAGTTTATAATAAAAATCTTCAATTTTGCTAATAATTTGTCCACGTCTGTATATTTGTAACAATCACACACTAACGAATAGAAAAGGGGGGGGGGATTATGATATTCCGTATAAATGTTTTTTTCAGAATTGCCACAGACCCTTTAATGGTTGAAGTAATTATTTTTGGAATGATGTCATGGATTCCAAATGTTTGATAGTGTTTACAGTTGATCGTGGGATGGTGCCCCTCTCTCCGATCATTAAGCCATGTACTTCCCAGGTGCCTTCCATCTGATATTTTTCTCGAAAATACGGAATAGTAGGCTCATAAATTTGTTGTTTCTCTTTGTTGACCTCGGATGGTTGGGTCTGGCTCATCTCAAATCTAACAGTTGGGTCCAGTATAAAGCCTTTACTATTATTAGTCTCGTCTAGAGCCACGATGTCCGCCCTTCTAATTCCGCCGCCTTCAGACGCAACGCAGTGCACCTCTTCATGGACCTCGAAGGATTTGTTTCTAAGGGCTTGTGCTATTAGTTTTCGGATGTCATGATGGCGTGAATTTCTCAGGAGTTCTCCATGCTGACAGGATCCTAGGATGTGTGCTAATGTTTCAATCTCGTTGCAGTATCTGCAACGGAAACCGTCCAAGGATCTCGCATGAAGACTTCTCACTGGTGCTACGTTAGCATTCATCTTAATTACGTCCCGCCATTCAGAGGAAGACAGACCCTCCTTAGAAAAAATCCATTTATTTCCGGGAGCATATTCTTGAAATAATAATAATAATAATAATAATAATAATAATAATAATAATAATAATAATAATAATAATAATAATAATAATAATAATAATAATAATAATAATAATAATAATAATAACAGGGAGCATCCTAAATTAAATGAAGCAGGATCACTTAAAATAACGTTTAAAGTAAATTTAATTTGTATCTTAACCGTAAGTTCGAACTAAAACCCACGAGTACGATATATTCATACATGCACAAGTGCCTTTCAGCACTACACTCATTTCGCTGACAACTCACTCGCTACACTGGAACTACGACACATTTCGCGGATTCTATCCTGATTTCACTAAAACTTCAAAAACATTTCACTGTTCAAATATTTTGCACTGCCACTATAAACTATAAAGCTTCACTGATAGAAACACACTTCATTGACACAACACACTTCACTCTTCACTGACACAAAACACTTCAAATAACAAAATACCAATTACACCCTTTAAATAGTGTGTACGAGTATAATACACTATCGTCTATTAGTAAAGTCCTTAAGCCTATTTTTAAATACGTTTCTGGTTATAAATGTTCCACATCACAAAACTACAATGTTTGTTTAAGATCTGTGCAATAAACAGGGTGTTAATGAACAACGTTGCAATATTTTCTCGGAGTACAGTGGGGTCCTAGACAAGAAACTTCAGATACAAAACTCATGATCTATATCATATTTCCACGTTATAACTAAGAAACTAATTTCTAGTTCCTACCCATTTTGTTTGTTACGTTCTAGATGTGTGCCATTCAGATACCTCTATGTTTCATGTACATAGGGTTTTCTTAGTATAATTCTATCGGACCTAAAACGCCTAAATGAACCATAAAATCCTATGAATTTCTAAGAACTGTCGTGCTTTTTTTAGTATTTTACGTATATTTGAAATAAAAATCCGGTACTAAAAATGCAAAAGTAACCAAAAATACTACGATTACAGCCTGAAACATACCAAGTTGAGTGACATAAATAATAGGCCTCCTTATCTTAAATAAAGAAGTTTAATATTCTGATTCTTCCATTTCATTGTGTATTTCACTTCTGGTAGTGTGGAAGAGAAGACCTCATGGCCTTAACTCTACCAAAACAAAACCCAACCAAGCAACCAACCAAAACAAAACAAAACCCAACCCAACCAACCAAAACAAAACCCAACCCAACCCAACCCAACCCAACCCAACCAACCAAAACAAAACCCAACCCAACCCAACCAACCAAAACAAAACCCAACCCAACCCAACCCAACCCAACCCAACCCAACCCAACCCAACCCAACCCAACCCAACCCAAACAAAACCAAACCCAACCAAACCCAACCAAAACAAAAACAAAACCACACCAACCAAAATAAAACAAACACCAACACCAACCCAACACCCAACCCCCAACCCCAACACACCAAATAAAATTAAATAAATAGAAATTTAAATCAAAATTAAATAAATAGAAATTAAAATTGAATAAATTTAAATTAAAATTAAAATTAATAAATTAGTTTTAAATTAACTATAAATAAAAATTGAAATAAATAAAATTAAATATAAATAATTAAATAATTACATAATTAATTAAATTATAAATTAAATAATTAACTAAATAATGAAATAAATAAGTAAGTTAATAAATAAACAAACAAATTTTATTGCAGTGTACGACCATATAATATATTCGCTGACAAAATCGTCTTGCCAGGTCTCTCACGCAATAACATTCTACTAACTTCAAGCTTTACTTAGCCTACATGTCTCAAAACAATCAACTTATATAAATTGATAGGTACCTCATAATCCTAATGAGGAAAAATGGTAAAATCGCAACAATTTTTCCAACAATTGAGTTCGATTAGGACACTAATGTAGTGGCGTGCAGTCCTATTAGTCTGTAAATGTTGCAGATTAGGATGGCCGCTAAATTATGAAAACGTTGATGGGTTAGACTATTAGCAGTCTTGTATCTCTCGACCTCTAAGAAGGTGTGAAGTCATTCTAATATAAATTGTAATAATTCTATTTCTAACTAAGAGTACCAAATTACAATTGGTTTCTTGAATACCCTTTAGCTTTTCCATTTTACGTAGGTGATCTTCGGTTCCTCAAACTACCCGTGCAAGACCTTTACATACTCATTAAAAATTTGCGGCGTTGTTCATTAACACCCTGTATTAAATGAAATGTAATGTCATCGGGTGCCTTTCCACGTTTCAGAATTGAGTTCTATACTTACTTGCAGCTTTGACATTTCTTCCGGTCTTTGGTTACGCAACGGCTGCAAACATTATGGCCATCCATGCAGATATAGATTGGACTCTGCATGACTCTACCGCATTTTGGGCATTCCATTAAGTCTTGGAGTTTCTTCAGGTCGTCCAACGTGAACGCCAAATATTCTTGACTTCTGTCTCGAGCTTCACCCTCAGCCATGGCTCTGTCTCTCCTATAAAAAAATCATTTGCATGTCACACAGTAACGAGAAATATTTATTTAAATCTGAGGTAAATCTCTTTAAGTACTGGTTCTGTCCTTCCGACAAGAAACTATTCCAAAAATCCCCGATTTTTGCCTCAAAAATTAAAACACTTAGAGAAAATTAGCGGAAAGCGCTAAAATTTCCAAAAAAAAATAAAAGTTGAAGGAAAAAATCTGGAAAACTCCTAATTTTCGCATGTAACTTAAAAATGCAAAAAAATAAAGTCACAAAAAATTAACGCTTTCCGCTCATTTTTTCGAAGTGTTTTAATTTTAGGGCAAAAATCTTTTCTTTGACATTTTTTTTTTGTCGAAAGGACAGAACCAGTACTTGTAGACATTTACTCAAATTTCCAATCTGCATTCAAACTTTAATCACAATTTTCACATACGTATTTATCACTCGAAACACCACGCAACCCTTCTTCATCCTTACATAACCATATAAATTCCTTAGCAGGTATACTGCAGTCTCCATACAAATCATCATCACGAAACGTATAAATACACGCTCCTTCATACTGCCCTCCTTCCATCGCCAGTACTAATGTCAAAGTGACAGAAACATAAGGAAAACAACGAATATCGAATTAATATTACGTCATCAAATATCGACTTGTACACGTCTAGCTCGCGATAGAATCTTGCGCGGACTTGTTAATAAAAACCTGAGCTATCCAAACCTAACCTTCACGTAAATATCACTCCAATCGAATTAATGTTACTTCATCAAATATCGACTTAAACACGTTTAGCTCGCGATAGAATCTTGCGCGAACTTGTTAATAAAACCGGAACTATCCAAACCTAACCTTCACGTAAATATCACGCCAATCGAATTAATGTTACTTCATCAAATATCGACTTAAACACGTTTAGCTCGCGATAGAATCTTGCGCGGACTTGTTAATAAAACCGGAACTAACCAAACCTTCGTATATGCAAGATGTGTAACCACAGCACGAAGGAAACTGATTTGATCTGGAATGTAAACGTTAAATAAATTCACGTAATAAACATCACGGCATCCCGACACTCCATGACAGGTGAGCGCATGCGCCACAGCGAAACCGTTCCTGTCCTCTTATAAAAAACGAAATGATTCACCACAATTTTCTAATCGGCCGATATCCATAAGCACGTAAATATAATAAATCTGAACTAAGATTCTTTTCTGTTCACTTTCTACGTTTCCAATTAGAAATAATAATCACAAACTTTAAAAACATTAAATTCATAAAAAGAAACCGAAACCAGTACTTATAGATAGGCCTAATTACCCCGAAATTCGCCTTACAACTGAGAAAAATCTTTTCCACTTCACGATTTTCGAACTTTTTTTTTCCCCCCCACGAACGAAGGTTTTGTGCTCGATTTTCGAAAAATAGTACAAAAAATTTCGGAAACACACAATTTCGACTGTAACCTAAATTACTCTGATTGCCATCAAGCAGTAAACATCGCATGCCAAAAAACGTAACATTACACTACCGTCCAAAACTACGTAAAACTTTAGAAATCTAAAACATGTAAAACCATAATCCTTGGCGTAACAGTCTACGCATATAAATAATGATAATAATTATACTTGCTCAGAACTTCTAAGATTCATGGAGAAATTTTCCTCCAGAATTGATGAAAAATGCATAATCTAGAATTCGAAAATTCCGGAACAGATTTCTTTAATTATGGCACGGGACAGGACAGCCTTATTACTATCTTAAGGAAACCATTAGAAGAATATTTTTTCATATCCCGTAAAATGCATTGCTCTAGTGAGGGTCTGAACCGCGACATTCTTGAGTTAATACCAACGACGAATTGAACAAGATTGCAAACGAGTTCGATAAACGCCCTAGATTTTCTAATGGCCAACGACAGTTAAATATCGCATGTCCTACATTAATTACTTCTCTTAAGATACACCCATACTCCCCACTTACTATAAACCAAAATAAAAATAAAATATTCAACTAAACACAACTGTAGTTTCATTCCCGAAACTGCGTAACTTATTCATACCGGTTTATCCTTGGTACAAAGCACATTTTATTTTGTTTTGAATTCATCCATGAACTTGATCGTAAATATAAGAAACAACCTGTATATCGTAAAATTACCTTTGCTTATTGCAATTTAAAGACAACTTTTATTTTTTATGTTCTCAGTGATTTATTTTTTAGAGTAAAATGCAATTTTATGTGATTAGTTCTGCAGTGCTTGGGAAAAGTGGCATAAGTCAGTTTCCACAAACATTTTTTATTAATTTATTGACGACTTACGGAACATCTGCTCGCTTGGGAAAAGAGACATAAGTATTTCTCCCATTACAATAATTCACACAGAAGAAAATCAAATCGACATAAACCAGTGTGAAGGCAGTTTTTTTTTTTTTTTTGCCTTCTCCTGTAAAATTAACATTTTTGACTTGTGCCACTTTTTCCGAGCACTACAGAGTTAAAATTACTTGTTTTATTCAAGTGAGAAAATAAATTTTACCTATAAGCCTATGCTTGCTATTAGGTCTGCAGCCATGTCGTGAGAAAATACATTCATGCATAGAGTTCAAATTCGAAAATATTAAAAGTTCTGAATATTTTGCACTAGATATTATTTGCTTTTATAACCATATCTTTTATATTGTACTTGAGTTTTAAACAGAATTTATGGAAATATTAATATTTTATTTAAATAACTGACCGCTTTTAACCAAATAACATGTTTCAAAATTAACCTGCGGTTACTTTCACAATGCAACGTATATCCTCTTACGCAAACTTCCTGGTTATAAACTCTCGGTCCTATAACTCTTACCTTCTCAACTCAACAGATGAACTACGCACTTGGAACTAAACTAACTGCTGTCACTGTTCTCTTGACCATCGAGCTGTTCGGTCAGCTGACAAGCACATAAAATCGATTAATAATCGAATATCGTTAGCAATTTTATCAATCGATCGAATGGCAATACTGAAAACCTAGCAAAGAAATTATTATCTACTGTTAAAACTAAGTGACGTCAAGTTATTACACGTAAACGTCATTGACATAAAATAATTACCAGCTTGTAATCATCAATCATCAAACGAGTTCAAATAATAATAATAATAATAATAATAATAATAATAATAATAATAATAATAATAATCCGTGACGCTACATTCCATGAAGAGCCAAGACCAACCAGCCGGCTGCTGGCCTCACGGCCACATGCCAAAGAAGAGGTGGACGATCATCCAACCAGTTCACATCGTAATAGCGTAAATTAATGTCTAGGCATGACCATAGACGGCAGGGACTGCCGGAATTTATCACAATTCAAAATTAAATTGGAAAATTTTGTCTTAGTTAATGTTTTTAGGTATTGCTAGAAGTATTGATTTGTATTTTTTTTCTTTTTCTTTTTTAATCTAGATTAAAATTGCAAGTTTCTTGTTTATGTTAGTTAATTAGTTAGGATACAATTAATTATGATACTTAATCACTCATTTAAAGTTTGTGTGACTGCAACCTGTGTATATTTTTATGTGGCTTTACTTTGTTTATAGTGTTTCTCTCTCTCTCTCTCTCTCTCTCTCTCTCTTTATTTCTTGTGTAGCTTTATTTTGTATATAGTGTATTTTTTTCTGTTTATTTCTATTATTGTATTTGTATTCCTGATGTTGTGGAAGAGAAGGCCTGATGGCCTTAACTACATCAGAATAAATAAATAAATAAATAAATAAATAAATAAATAAATAGACAAGTAACTTAGAAAGCCCTCCAATTCACTGTATACTTTCGAGAGACTATGGAAATTAATAAGCGACTGTTGCAGCTAATGGTGGCAAAAATCGTAATTACATCTCATGTTATAAAGCCTGATAGGGTTAAAAATCAAAACAGTGTTGTATACAGTTTTAATTCGATCATACATGACATTCTGATGTGAAATATGGGATCAAGCACATACACGATATCTTCAGCGACTAGACGGACTTCAACGAGTCATCTGTAGAACCATCACTGGAGCGGACTATCTCATCCGAAATAGCCAACTGTATGACGATCTTGGTATACTATACTTCTCAGATTATATCAAAACTCTTCTTATAAAATTTCTAGTATCCCCCACAACCATTCAAATCCACTAATAAGTAAAGATATACCGGCTCCTCTTACGTGACATTATCAATTTTCCCACTCTACTATTAGTACAGTTACGTTGCCTGGAGTATTTTAAGCTCTAACTTGCCACATGATCTTCTACACTTCTTTTAAAAGGCAAGGGTCAAATTCGACCTGGTACTTACGAAGAAACAATCATTGAAACACAGGAAAAAGAAAAAGCTTGATAGGTATTACAGGTACCCATTATACCAACAGTATTACTATTAGTAATATTTTTCATATTACTTCCAAAGCAGCATGTAATGATTTATCAGTTTATATGAAAATGTTATATCAAATCGTTCTCCAGTCGTGAAGAACTTAGTCACGTTAGCACACTGTATAGCAAAAAATAAATAATTAACAATAAAATATACGGTAATATACGCATAACTGATTGAACTGACACTAGCATAGTTTAGTTTTTACTGATCTAATTTCGTTACAAACGACACGATTATGATTTTGTATATTTTCAGAGTTGGCAGTGCTAAAGCCGGCATCAACGCTTGAAGGGGACAGATCGAGAAGGCGGTGAGTTGAAATTGAGAGAAATTTTAGATTAAAATGATCAACAATAGCACTGCATTCTGGCAAAATGTCACTTCCACAAACTTCATAACTATGAAAGTAATCCAGATTGATGATTATTAACTGTAACATTGAAAAAAAAAAATTCAGTCTTATCAACTCAGTAATTATTGTGGTAGTATCTCTTTTGGATTTCTGTTATCGACAGTTACAATCCATTCTCTCAAAATTTCAGTCTTGCCAACTATATGATTGTGGAAATGACTATTTGGATATTTATTGCACGGGTCTGCATTATGAAACTTTTTTTCTGTTGTTTTACATCTGATATGCGATTAACGGATTTTTTTGTGCTGAATTCGAAAATAATCTCCAGTTTTTTCCAAGAAGTCAAGTTGTCATACAAATAATAAAATTGTGAATAAGTGCTAATAAATTCATTACAACCTAGAAATGAAGTTGTAGCTTTGTGAAACGTCACGAATATTATTTTCAACAAGCATTTTGTGAGGAAAATCTGGATTACAATTTGCTATTAACAATTACATTCATGACCTTATTTCAACATTATACTTCTAATTTCTCCTTTTTGACCTCCTCGAATGTTGTTCAGAGCAGTCCCTTTTCAACATGCAGCAATAAGTCACCATGTTACCACTCCATTTCCCTTGATACCTCATTTCCATTTTTTGACGTCTTGGTGAAACCTTTCACCTTGTTCCTCACTAAAATTTCCTAAAGTATCAGGAATATAATATAAATAGATGCCAGTATTTTCAATAACGACAATGCATTCACACTAAATATCAGTTTTATCGGTACCAACTCAGTTATTGTGGAAGTTACCATTTTTTATATTTATTGTGAATAACAACAATATACCGACATCCATTTTGAATCAGAAGCTCAATAGTAGTGAAAGTGATTATTTGATAGTCTAATAATCAATAATGGCAATGCATTCACACAAAACATCAATGTCTTAAACTCAATAATTGTGGAAGTGGCCATGTTGGATGTCTGTTATTACCTAAGATAATGCATTCAAACAAAACTTTAGACGTAATTGTGGAAATGAATGTTTTTGTTATTACTTATCGACAATAAATATCAAGTCCTACAAAATGTAACTAAGTTTTTCTAACTGAATGCTGAAATTCTGAAAGTAACCGTTTTCGGTGAACACTGTCAACACCAAGGAGTTATATTACCACAGTCTAGTATACAGTCACGAAGCTCAATACGTAGTAAATATGTATACATTAGATAGTTGCTCACCACTAGGATCGCTAATATCGCCTCATTACAGGCAATGCACAATAGTACTGGCACAGTCTATTGTTTCTAGCACCCTCAAAGCTCAAGCTTCGTGACTGTATATAGTAGATTGTGATGTTACTATTATAACTAATTGGTCAACACGGAAGTGTATAGCAACCTATGGTTGTGCTTCAGTGTACAATGCCGACGTTTCATTTCGTAGAGTTGGTTGTCCTGCGTGCTCACAAGGCAGGTAGGGAGAGGTCGTTAAGAATTTCTTTCAACAAATCCATTTTGGATTTGAAGCGTGGACAGTCAATGGTTTGCGATAATTGAACCATTGAAAAGAAAATAATTCTCTCCTATATGGATATCGGAAATTATATGCTATATGTACTTAGATATACTACCGGTCAAAAGTTTTCGATCACCTATCACAATTACTGTATGGATTTGTGGCTAAAACAGGGATTTCGTTTTGAATATTCTATCGCATCATAATGCTAGAGAGAGAAAATATTTATTTTATTGGTTTATTTAGTTTTTCCGATGTGTTTGTAAATTGAAATAAAGTATATAGTTGTTTTTCATAGCTGATCGAAAACTTTTGACCGGTAGTGTAGGTACGTACGCACAACAAATTCGAACATCACAAAGGAAATGTCAAGTAAAAGATTAATTGAAGAATATAACAAATGTGGCCTCGTTGTAAAGAAAACTAGATACGTGCGTGAGTGAAAGAAGTAAAGATTTGGTATTGAAAAATAACGCAACAATTAGATAGTGTGAAAAAAATATATTTAGCAAACAAAATAATGAACAATAGGCCTAGTAGATAGAATTTCTTTAATTTTACAATGACCAAATACAGATTGACAATAATAAGAACTTCATTTAAGGGGTTCAAGTTTCGTTACTTAAAATAGTATGAAAATTTATTGGTACAATCTTAAAACAAAAAGTTAGAGTATAAAAATTGGAAGCCCGTGAAAAGTAACAGTCTCTTTTGAAATATACTGAAAGTTATTTTGTATTGCAATTTTGAATTGTTTAAAAGTGTTTCATTACAGAGTAAATTCTGAATAATATTATCAGCGTATTAAAGAAACATATTTGCCTTAATTTGTTGGCATAAAGATGTGAAACATACCTTATTTATCTGTACCATTGTTCAGACTGATCATCAATATTTAAATATATCCTGAATTACGAGATATTTTATCTGTTACAATATCAACAACTTTTCATTTAACTCCGATTCAATTGCTTATCAGGATAACACAAGCAAAACGATCTCCAATCTGGTAAGCAAAACTGTCTGATAGTTTTTTTTTTTCAAGTAAATATAATAATTAATACAGGAGTACATATTGTTGAAGAAAATAATCGAGTGAAATTATTTGAGTAGTGAAAAAATTTTCAGCTTCTAGAAAGTTATTCAAGAACAGTTTTTTTTCTCAAACTTGAGAGTTTCCGTTAATCGAATTTTCTAATTTTTCACTAGAATATTATTTTCCTTCGATATTTTTACATTCGTGCGAATACTAGCCAATGTACATTGTTAAACTTAACTAGAACAGTTTCAGAATCATTAAACATTACAGAAATATGTTGGTCTTTATTGAAAGAACTATTATAATTTCTTTCAGATTTCACTTTCTTCAGCTACAATAATTTGTCATTATATACATTTTATCAGAATTAATATACACCAATTTGAGCTGATTTAAGAAAAATTACGAATTTTTCTCTTTTTCAAGTCGCCAAATGTTCGCCTTATAAATTTGGAGAAAATTTTTATCACAGGCACAATTTTAGAATAAGCAACTATATATTCTGAAGACATCAACTGCATGACCATTGTTATCCTCCTTTTGGCTTCCTGGTACCATACAATGTTAAAATTGAAATATACCGTCTATACTTATCTATCCATACTAGATAAGTATAGACGGTATATTTCAATTTTAACATTGTATTACAACCTGTTTATCGGATAAATCATACAACATGAAATTCCTGGTACCAGCTCATGTTACTGCTTATAGTATACCCCAAGTATTTGAAGCTGTTCACTTGCTCTACTGGCTCATTTAGTATTAGTATTCTCGAAATTGTAGTTAACTCTAAAGAAATCTTCTCGCTACTTTAAGAAAAATATTTTATAATTTGCGTGTGCCTAAATAAAACAGACGATCCTCTTAAAAAGCACTTCAGGTAAATTTGAAGTATATTATCACAGACTGTAGCTGTCAACTCTATTTTCAATTTAAGAAGTGTATGTATGCGGAAATTCATTGTTTCCGTTAAAATATATTTAAATTACGTAATGTGTGTAAGCGAACTTCTGAGATTAAGATTTTAAAATGAAGGTTAAAATTTTGAATAATTACCCTGAAATTATATTTTGTCTAAAAAATATTGTCGCTGAAAAAATTAAAATGTTTCATGTGTGTCTCCAAAACTTTCAGGCTAAGATTTTCAAAATAGTTTTTAAAAGATAGGTACAAAAACAGCACTGAAAATACAGTTTATCGTAAACGGAGGAAATACTTTTCCTGTTGATGAGAGTAATTAATGTCTGGTATGTGAATAAAATAGTTTAAAAAAATTTAGAACTACAATGTATAAGAAATTTGAAACGGTAACACCTATGTACGGGAAATACATTTACCGTATCTGAATATAACTTACATCTTCGTCAGTGAAACACGTTCTTAAATATGACGTTCCATAGGAAAAGAGATCTAGGCTTTCTGGAGTTAAATTTACAGCACGTCGACAGGAGGGTGCAGTTCTGTTTTTTGACGAGAAACACTATTTACATTCTTTCTGAACAACTAGAAGTTTTTAGTAATTCAAAAATCTACCAACAGATTTGGAAATAGTTCTATTTTTCACGAGAGCAGTGCATTATTTGGAAAAGATACCTTATCTTCCATAATGCAGTTAGCAATCTTCCGTGAGTGATATCAAGGTTATTTCTTTTCCTTAAATTATTTATTATTAATTTACATTATGTTAGGGTCAGTTTAATTAACTAATAATTTATGCTAGTATGTGTAATGTTCAGTTCAGTTTGTCAATTTTTCTAACCTAATGGGTTCTCAATTTTAATCTTCTAATTTATGCTTTCCTGAATATTTGCAGTTTTTTACAATCACATTAAATTGAAAATTTTTCCTCCATTATTTATTATACGAGTAGTAATCATGTGCTACAGTGCTACAGTACAATGATAATTTTGGCTCAAATAATGTATTTGTAATACCACCATGGTATTTGATCTGTCATTTGACAATTTCCCGTGGTTATGTTCATGACGCGTTATAAAGTGTTAGTCTTCCTGCCTTCTTTGGTGCCTCAGGGGGTTCGTTGTGCTACTCGAAGCTCCACATGAAAAATGTAGACAGTTATGCGCATGTGCGAAGCTGAAATCACTGCTCTGATTGGCTATTTTTACGCGGGAAAGTGCTGTAGTGAGCTTCAGCACAACACAGCTTGGAGATTGCAAAAGTAAAGCGTAACGAAAGAATGCTTGTTTGTGGAAGAATTCGGAACTATGTACAATGTATTTGGTAATTCAAGTGTCCGACTGCTGCTGCCATCTACCAGTTAAAGTTGCTGTCAACAGCTATACTATACTGAACAAAAGAGTGTTCCAGATACAAGTTGGATTTCTATACGGAAGACCTGACTTCCGAAATATAGATGGCTGTTCATTGTCACAATACATAGTATCCAACAATTTACAGGATCCATTCTGTGAAGTATCGAAGTTGTTAAATATTTTGGTTACAACACCAATGACCACTGCTGAGCCAGCAATATGTTTTTTTTCCTTGAAGCGCATAAAAACGTTTTTAAGGAACACTATGTCCCAGGATCGTCTCACTGCTCTTGCAATACTGTCAATAGAAAAGTGTATGATGTCCAAGATGGAGGGGTTTAACACCAAATTACAAGTTCTGCAGTACGAAAGAACGTCGTATGGACTTCATATTTCATCACTAGACGAGACTCCAAATTAAGATAAATACATAAGTGTAGGCCTCTACAGTAGGCCTATATAGAGATTGTAGCACACTCATTATTTTGACCACCAGCCGCTACTGGTAGTAATATGAATATTTGGTTAAATTAAATTTATCGCTTTTATTATTATTTTTGATAACGAAGTATAAAATTAAACTATTAAATCAAGATTATTTGTGTGATTCTTCTCTTTTTCATTGTGCTTTGTGTTCAGAATGTAGTGCGTTTAGATTTTCTTACACAACTTTGAAGGGCTTTTTCTACACACATTTAACCTTTAAAAGTGAATTAAGCATTGCATTTTGAATAATGCGAGTCTTTTTATTTAATTTTAATTAAATTTGGATAAAGGCAAGAAAGTAGAATATTATTAGGCCTATATTTTAACCTCCGTTCATTCCAAACGAGTCATATTATAATTATATAATCAAAGTTCAATAACTTCTTATTGTTTTAGGTTAGAATTTTTTGTAAAAGCGCTATAGATTTAGCATGAAATCCTCTGATATTATGCTAAAAGTGAATTTCAATGTTCTTCACCCTAAGGTTTCTTTTCCTGCGGAACATCACAAATAGGTTCTAAAAATTGTGTTAAAATCTAAAATTGCTTAAGACATTAAAAAAGAGTAAAAAATAAATAAGTTGGCTATAGCTGTCATTGTCAACAGTTTCGTTGAACGTCATTTGTTTGAGAATGTCAAGATCTTTTTTCAGAAGCGTCGGCCTAATTTCCATTAATTTATTCAATTCTCGAAACGAAAAACCTGTATTCGTAAATGCAGCCATTACCGTCAACGTACTGTTTTTGGAACAGGGCTTCCCTAACATACAGTCCCAACATGAAAGTGAAGGTCTGGCTAGGATCGTCCTCAAGGGTTCGCGCGGTGTGCGAGTAAGTCAGAGGCCTGTCCAAGTGGGGGGAGTGGAAAGAAAAGGTGTACTTGAGAAACATGGCCTCTTCCGCAGGTCCGATGTACTGAGAGTACTCCTGGCGATATCCGTGGACAATTCTGGACACGACCCAGAAGTATTTCTCTTTCAAGCAGACCAGGAACACTTCGTCGATGTTGGGGGCTGTGGCCAGCAACTTCCTTGGACCGCGTCCTTCGTGGACGAAGTCAAGACC
This sequence comes from Periplaneta americana, assembly GCF_040183065.1. Lineage (NCBI taxonomy): Eukaryota > Metazoa > Arthropoda > Insecta > Blattodea > Blattidae > Periplaneta > Periplaneta americana. Next base: position 18,043,713 of record NC_091122.1, on the reverse strand, counting down.
GTGGACCTCGAACACGTGGCCCTTGAGCTGTTCCTTATATCCAGTCCACCCGCATTTCACTACCTCGCCCACACCTACCCCTGCTTTGCACTCCACCGTCCTCTTCATGCAGTCGCAGGAGTGAGCGTACATTTCATAATGAGGTAGAATCAGGGCGCAGAATTCGCAGGATTTTTGTATCATCATGGTGACTGCTTCGGTGAACAGGTTTCTGGTCACGGTGATAGGACCCCTGCAAAGAAACGTGTTCATAATGATATTAACGCTTACAGTTTTTTTTTTACATTATGTAACTATTATTCCAGAGACAAAGTAATTTAATATACAACCTTGAATAAGCAGGATCAGATTTTTTTTTTTGTTAAAATATTTTCGTGAACAGTGACAGACGAAATATCGTAATTATAGTTAAAAATATGACAATTTCGTAAACATTTTGTATTTATTTTTTTATCATGTAGTGTCATACACTCATATATAATCTTTATTACCTATAAGCTTATACACGGCATTGTACTTGCAACATTCATGGCATAATAATAATAATAATAATAATAATAATAATAATAATAATAATAATAATAATAATAATAATAATAATAATAACAGCAACAACAATAATAATAAATTATTAATAATGACAATAATAATGTCCTTTGTAAATCAGCCTTATTATTTACTTAGTTCAGTTGTATTAAAGAAACTCAGTCAGTGATCTATAGGCCATTAAAGAGAATAAAATAACTCTGAAGTAATTTGACTCCGAATTCTTTTGCAGCTAGCATAACAGATATACTGTATGCCCTTTAAATGAATATAAACGAATAGTTCAATTTTTTTTTTGTAGATAGTTAATTTTCCAGAATTATGTAGACCATGAAAAAATAACAGTAGGTCTACCAGTATTACAGTCAACATTCATGGCAAAATAAAAGTAAAAATGTATTATATTAACCGTAGTAAAATAATATTAATAAATATATTAATAATAAAATGTAATAATAATAATAATAATAATAAAATAATAATAATAATAATAATAATAATAAAATAATAATAATAATAAATATAATAATAACATAATAAAATGTAATAATAATAATAATAATAATAATAATAATAATAATAATAATACCCTTTGTAAACCAACCTTATTATACCTTTATTTTATTCAACAAAAACTAAAGTCATCAATTTGTTCTGTAGGTCATTAAAGAGAGTAACAGAATTCCGAAGTAATTCTGTCTCCTCATTCTTTCGCAACTAACAAATATAATATATCCAAATATATATTCCTTTCAAATTACTGAAACAAATGCTTTTTTTCCGTTTCTATTAAAATTATTAATTTTCCTAGAAACTTAATTTTCGCGAATTGTGTACACAATGAAGAAATAATAGTGCCAGTATTACTCTATGGTTCACAATCATTGATACATAAAAACAACTAAGATGTAAATAAGGTAACAGCAGTAGAAATGAAATGTTTTGCTTTCTATTAAAGACTGCACATGGGAATATAGAATTTAAAACATATAAATTAGGGAAGACCTTGAAATACTTCCTATATGATATTTAAGCAAATATCTGTACAGTCTATTGTAATTGGCGCTTTGCCCTGTTATAGAAATAAATAAATAAATAAATAAATAAATAAATAAATAAACAAATAAATAAATAAATAAACAAATAAATAAATAAATAAATAAAATAGAAACATATCGACAAAACTGGAAAGCTCGCATACACAGAATGAATAAAGAAAGATATCCTAAACAAATACAGTAGAACTTCTATTATCCATGGTAATGAAGGGGATGGACTGAACGGTTGATCGAAAAAATCTGATAATCCGTACCATGAGAGATTTTGTAATTTCCTCCATGGTCTTGTATTTAACTCACTAGGTAGTGGATCAGAAGTTCACTAATTTAAGTCTGGTTGTCAACGACGGGTTTTTAAGGGGCAAGGAAACCCTTTGTAATGACTGTCTCAGGGAAGATAGGAATAAAGGAGGTCTCATGTTGTAGATTTACATACTTTTTTACACTTTATCTTTGTTTTTTAATTAAATCGCGCAGTTGTAACTCCAATCTCGTATTCTGATGCGAGATGAGCCACAGTTTCTCTTTCTCAAACCATTCAATTATTTCCATTTTTTTTTTCGATACTTAGCACAACACGTTTTCTGTTAACACCCGTGGAAGACATTTTATATACAAGTTATACTATAGAAAGGCAATTCGAACAGTAGACAATGTTGTGTAACAATAAAGGCTTGTAATAACACTCTCTAACAAAAACATATGTAGAACCTACTAATATGATGTAGCCTACAAAAGAGTGCTTCATATAGTCTAAGTTATTTATTTCTGGAGAAAAAAGAGCGAGACATAGACAGTCGGATAATCCGCCAATCGGTTAATAGGGTGACGGATAATCGGGGTTCTACTGTAATAATAAAATTAAGAGGAAGACGAGATCGAGGCAAACCTAGAAAGCGAGAGACTGAAGTCGGAAGAGAACCAAGGACCTATAATCTGTGGACGACGATGATGATGATGATGAAATAAAAAAAGCTTGCTAAGTATTGAAATTTGCTGCGTGGAAGCAGTCAGCAGTAATTATAGGACGCAAGGAGTTTTTACAACTAATCTTACCTGCAGATAGGACATTTATCCATTTTCAGTCGGCAGGCTGGACAAATATCATGTCCGCAGAAACACAACACGACAGGAGGTACCATAGCCTCGTAACAGACGGGGCATTCCAGCAGCTCTAGTATCTGGCGACTCACCCGACGACAGAGTTCAGAAATTTCAGGTGTCTGCGAAGTTCCTGGAAATTGTGGATCCGCGGGCAGTCCTAAGCTATGTGGCTGTGTCGAAATCACGGCAGCTCCCTCAACTTCTGGATTTGAAGGATTCCGTATGGCTTCTGAAGGCACCAAAACTGTAGCACTCGTTGAAGGCACCTGAATTTCTGAACTTGCCACACTGCGGGGAGATGTTGAGTGCACTGGAATTATGGGACTTGTGGAATGTACTCTGGACGGAGGACTCCTGGATGATACTGAATGAACTGGAGATGGGCTCATTGAGGATATGTCACGTCTTGAAGTTGTCGGGCTCCCTGAGTATCTGGGACTTATCGGATTTGTTGGACTTATGGATGATCCCGATGGTACAGGTGACGAGCTCATGGATGACATTTCACGTATCGGTGTATGGCTATCTGGAGATTTGCGATATACTGGGTTTGAAGGACTTGTGGAAGTTTCTGAAGGTATCGGAGAAGGGCTCATGGACGATATTTCACGTCTCGAGTATATTGGGCTGTCTGGGGATCTGGGAAGTATTGGATTTGATCGACTCGTGGATGGTCGTGAAAATCCTAGAGATGGAGTCATAGAGGATTCTTGCTGCTTTGGAGAGAGTTGGCTCTTCAGGGATTTGGAATGTACAGCAATTAGGCTTGTAAAAGACTTTGAACGTACTCTAGATACAGGACTCGTGGGTGACACAGATGAAGGATTCGCCGAGTGTGCTCGACGTTCTGGAGATTCTGGGCTCGTGGATGATATCTCATGCCCTGGAGATGTGGGAGTAGTAGGAGATCTAGAGAAATCTTGTGTTGATCTTGCAGATGATCCAGAATGTTCTATAGGTAGAGGGTTCATGCTTGATCTCTCTTGTCCGAAATGTTGCTGATACACTTCAGCTGATACTAAGAGACCAGATTGAGATACAGACGTATCTTCGGTATTTTGCGAATGATCAGATGACTCTTGGGATGAGATGGGCGTTGCAGGAGCGTTCGAGCCCTCATCTGATACCTGATCAGCCTCGTTATCCGAGGAATTTCGTTCTGGAGCGTCGCCCATATTTGGAGATTAGGTTACGTTCTTTCACCTTCTCAGTTTTTAACCTAGAAGAGAAAAATACAATGTATTCAGTTCTCCAAATCCTGAAGAAAAATAAGACTAATGAATACTGCACCATACATTTATCCAACAAATATCAAAATATCCCTATATATTCAATTTATTAGGCCATTAGAGATACAGTAGTAGGCTTCATCACATACGTTGAAATATATTTAATACATTTGAAAAACACAAATATAATTAAAACAGTAAAATTTAACTAAAACAATGAAAACAAGAACTATAATCTTTTCGCTGTAAGAAAAATCCTAATATAAACAATAGTACATGACTGAAGTAAGGCTTCATTGGCCGCTGTTTGGCGCCATAGATTCTCAGTACGTGTTCCGCCTACAGTTGTGCATTCTGTTTCATGTTAAACATTTCCCATTACTCATCATGTAGGCCTAACCTCACTACTATGCATTCGTTTGCTTAGGAAACATTTACTTTATAATTACTGTAATTAAAACTCTCATAACTTATTATATACATTAAAGACTATTTTGTTTTTCTCCGCTTTTGAGAGGGTTTCCATTCTTATGTTTAATAACCACACACACCGAGGATGCAGAAGCCAACTACGAGTTCAAGTGACGCCATCTTGTTACAAGAACAGACTACCTCGGTATTACTGTTGGTATTCATCCGCATTCATAGTACATAACAAAATACAAGAGTAGCTTTTCTTTTACATATGAGTGAAGTTATGTGTTTCATTGTATTTAACAACTAGAATTCAATTTTTTATTTTCAAATAATACAAGATTATGGTTTCGAAATACGGACTATATTTTCCTGCGTCATGCGAGTGTTTCGACTGTGAGCCAATCATGGGTATGACAGCCACGTGCTTGTGTTTACATTAGGATTTTTCTTACAGCGAAAACAGTATATTTTGAAACTATAAAAATTAATGAAAACTCTTAATGTATTAATTGTAACTAAATATAATTACATGTATTTATTAAATAACAATTTCATGCAAAGTTGTATTAAAAAAACTCACCAAGAGTAAAACCGATTATTTAAAAACCAATTATAAAATCTAGTATTTAAAGCTATTGATTGGTAACTTATAATATTGACTGGGAAGCTTATTATACAATTTCATCACCATAACAGGGAAGTTTGTGTTGGTCTTCTGCAATCTAAAGTATATAATATTAATTTGTTCACTATTTCTAATTTCATGATCGTGTATATTGGCCATTAATGAATAATTTTCGATGTTAAGTCGAGAATTTATAGCTTTTTACTATTAATTTAAAACAATATTTCAATGATGAAAGATCGGTGGAACGGAGAAAAATTATCTCCGGCACCGGAATTCGAACCCGAGTTTTCAGCTCTAGTGCTGACGATCTATCCACCAAGCCACACCGGATTCCAATTCCGATGCCGGATTGAACCCTCTCAGTGTAAGTTTTCCTTCAGTGGCCAACCCTCATACACTATGTCACAGATGTGTGACAGTGGCACAATGTCCAACACTAATATGCAGAGGTGCACTCATTAAGAGTGACTAAGTGGCCGGGATCCGACGGATTGAGCGCCGTCTTAAATCACCAAGTGATTATAAACGCATATCACATTATTGCGATGTACCGAAGTACATATGATATTTCCGTGCAGGAATTCTGAGTTATCATATGATGAAAGATGGGTGGAATGGAGAAAAATTCTCCCCGGCACCGGAATTCGAACCTGGGTTTTCAATTCTACGTGCTGACGCTCTATCCACTAAGCCACACCGATTTTAAGCCTTTGTGCATTCATTTTATTCAGTAAAGACAACAAACTCCCCATTTCAAACCGATAATCTATTCTGGACGTTTTTCTATGCATTTTTACCTTATCAGTTGTAAAGACATCAAAAGTTACCGAGCTACATTATCGTTATGAAATGTAGCAAAAAGGGCAACCTGTTTAATGAATCCGGCGTGTCTTCTGTAATACGATGCAACTATCCAAAATCTTCTTCCACCACGAACCCCAAATTATACTGGATCATCTAATCTTTGGAATTACAAAAGAATTATTTTCGAAAGAAATTCAGATTAAAATCGTAATCTTGAAATATCAGAAGTACCGCCAATGAATATTTACGTAATATTTGCTGTTAAAGAACTAAACTGGTGTAATAATCTAACGTGGACTGATATTTACAAAGTTTCAATTTTTAATAGCGGTAATGTTTCACTTCCGCGTAACCCTGCTTTGTGCAATCGCTGTCGTTAAATGACGATCTATAGCGTACAGTTAGACGTGTGGTACGCCTACACATCGCAGCTTCGTTATACAGGGAAATCGAAGTGAATATAACTAGGCAATTGAAAATTAAAAATCAGATTTAACATGACAATGTGTCGGTTTTGCACGAAGTAGTCCAAAGTTCTTGCGAGTTAAATAGATTCATGGATGAAGTTCTTGTATAGCAACTGTTTTCTGTACAATGTAATTACGCAGCGACAGGAAAGGGCATTTTACTGTAGAGGAAATATGAAGCCTAAATCTAATAAAGCTTTACTGAAAATTATGCCAAGTCAAAAAGTTATAAATTATGCCGACATTACGAAACTAAAGAAATATACAGTACAGGGTGGGAGTAATGTAACTGTACAGATTTTAACAGCTCATTCCTTGGATAGAGTACAATATGCTAATAATATACTAGTCCCTAATTAATACGTACTTAGAAAGTAAAGTTTTACCCTAAATGTAACATTATCTTAATCGAGTACTATACGTATTATTTTGATCTCTACTTTTATCATTAAGAAACTGATTAGGAATCATTTCCTTTGCAGTTTAAATAAAATTGACGATTTTCTTCCAAATGAAATGAAAAGATAAACATGTATAGTTATTGCAAGTCATTAGGAAATATGGCAATCCTGCTGCAGTGATTAAGGGATGGACTGCTGGTATTCAGACCTCAATTCGTGTGTGTATTCGGAAGTGGGCCGACGATGCGCTGTTGCCGAACTATGCAGACTTTCATCCTAATTTTCTAATTAACCATGCATTTAATTACAAAATGCGTAACAGGTTTTTACAATTGAAGAGTCCACTGCAAGAATGATGGATGTCATTTGGAATACATTTTGCAGGAGAAGCAATTGAAAGTTTGAAATGCTTAGCGCTCAAAGCTTAACTGATATTTTCCGATCATTGCTGGACAATGACTAGCCTATGAGTGTTAATGCCATATAACTCTCTGTGTACGTTCTATATGTCTTAAGCTATGCATTGACAGTCTTGGCTCATTTTCGACAAAAAAGTGACATCCATCATTCTTGCAGTGGACTCTTCAATTGTCTGTTGATCGGCACGCTGACTTGCAGATCTGGAGGTCCCGGGTTCCATTCTTGAACTGTATTCTCGGGAAATTTTCCTTTAAGAAGGAGCGAATGTGTTTATGAGGTATTAATTAACAATGAAATATATATAGTATACAGATATCAAAATTGTCGTTGGGCAGAAACCTGACCATACGTCTCAAACTCGGGAGTGCATTCTTTTAGTCTGCAGTTGAACAACGACCGCTGGCTTTGTATTCGCGAGCTACTCACTGGCAGATCTCTTTCTCATCGACGCATAACGACTTCAGGAACTGACATAGGTTTGTTTATCTTAAAAAAAGTATTACCTACATACTCTGCCCTACTAAACACAGCGGTGGTAACCACACATTTTATGAAAAATGATAAAATTACGTAGGCTATAGCAATTCTGGGGAGTATTTTATACGTAATACTAGAGTTTTATGGTCGTATCGAGGCTCTAAATACCTTAAAAGTGATGTACAACTAGGTATTATTATTATTATTATTATTGTTATCCAAATATTGAAACCCTAGTTTACCTTTGGTATATTAGGGTTGTAGTTTGTTACATGTGAAATACATTATGTAGTGATAATACACAATTTTAAAGAATTATTAGTAGGTGTGAATCATAGTTACAATATAAATACACTAATTAAGAGACAGTAAACAATACTAAATACGTTATGCAATAATTACTTTCAGTTAAAACAAAATGAAATAAAATTAGAAATTATAATCGAAGGTGTAGAGAAATTGCAAGATTATTACATTAATTTGTGATCTTTTCATAATTTTAAGCAATATTAATGAGATAATGCACAGAATTGGCGTAGTTACAAATAAAACACCTATTATATAGTTGGTTTGCGATAGTAAAGAAAAAATAAAAACAAAATTACTTATGGTTACAAACTATATGCCTGTCATCAAATACTCAACAATAGTAAAATCTATAATACAAACATAGTTATTGTTGTCATTACTATTATTATGTCCCAAAGATAGACACCTTGTTTTACATAGTGCATTAGGATTTTATAACATCATTAATTTATATACAATTAACAGCTACAGTCTTGCGTGGATGTGGTGTATAAACTCTGTGAATTGTTTGTAACAACATTTTTTTCTAAGAAAATGGTAAAGGGGTGTGGAGTAATTTAAATTGCAATCCGAGATATGATATCTTAAAAAGTGTCTTTTCCTTTCGAACACTGGACAGTGAAAAATCAAATGTTCAACAGTCTGATTCTCTTTGCATAACTTTGTACAACTAGGTATGTGTATTTGTATAGGCCTACATGTTATACTAAACTTGTTGTTACATTTATCTCAGAACTAACTAGATTGCAGTTATATTCTCTGTGCTTAGTAATGCAATTAGTTGACCGTTATCAACTTCGGAGGTGAAAAATGCCAAATTCATTTAAATCTGGGTTTCGATTTACTACACAGAATCTACCGATTCATTCTTCTCAGACTAAAATTTATCTTCCCCTCCATACTTACCCATTGCTGATCTAGCAACGGAACATGATGAGGTCCTCTGCTGTAGTTTCTTTTAATATACCTAATCACAAACATTTGATTAAGATAACTAGTAGATAAACAATAATTCCTGACAATTTTTTTAAAGAAAAGAATAAGTTATAAATATCTGAATTTGGAAGTAAAATAGAGTATGACTAAGTTTCGAATTGAAGAAATATTGTTTTTTTTTGTGCCCGAGGAGTTCAGGCTCCGAAAATTACTTTAATATTGTTCAAATGTATATTTTAAACAGAAGTTTATATTTATGCAGTGTTTATCAAAAGACATCTTAACCAGTCGAACGAAATATTTACGCAATGAAGGCATGAAAGTTTACAACGATCGCAGCGCACATTCTTAATAAAGTGCTTGCACTTAGTTATATAAATATTTTTCCAGTGAATTATTAATTTGCTATTTTGGATACTTTGAGATGTATTTCTTGCTGTCCATCTTCGAAAGTCTAAAATAGTTATATTTGTATTTGCTTTTCTACTACAATACCTTTGCATTCAGGAAACTCTCACGTTGGCCGGACCACTTCTGTCGTTTGACTGCCTTAACTCATGTACAAGCGAGTGGGATATTTGACTACAGCTCAGGTCGTAAGGAACATAAATCGATCTTTCGTAATCGATACATTTTTAATCGACTTCCTAAATAATAAATAGAGATAATATCTATTTTGTTTAACACCACATTTTGAGAACAGTCAATGCAAATTATAAATATTAACTTATTTTAATAACAGAGTATAGCGAATTTGATGCCTTGTAATTTAATATCTGTTCTTCCCGAAGCTAATTTCTGAAATGCAGGAACTCGTTGAACTGACCTTTTATTAGCGTGGTTATTTTTTTTTCACGAATGTCAAGGGGCTTTCATAAATTAAGGTATTAATTGTATAAGAAATTGTAGTAGTCTATGCACAGATGTTTCAAAATTCAATCCAATTACTCTTCTCAATACGTACAGGAGGAATGGTTAATTAACAGCATATGAAAATACAAACTATGATTTAGAGAAGGAATATAAAGGGCTAGAACTATTCCCCACTGCGCTTATATCAACCCAAGTTCTACCGCTCAATATTCTATAATAGTTTTTCCACTGCTTATGTAAAGAGGGCTTTGTTTAGTCGCTCATAGCAACTTAAACAATGACTTTAATGCAAGAGTGAATATAATTTGTTTTATTTATACAACTAGCCGTACCCGTGCGCTCCGCTGCACCTGTTAGAAATAAATATAAAGTAATTACGTAATTAAAATAGGACGTTTGATCCAGGGAACATTCGTGTTTGTTAGAAGGATAAATCGTTTAATATGTTACTTAATTGAAATTGTATTTAAATAATTAAATTGCGATCATTTTGGTCCAGAGACCACTCATTTGGTGCAATGACAATTCCTTTAACATGTTTCTTATTTGTTATTACACGCAACTATAGTTTAATGAAGATTGACATATCATTTAGTTTTATTGTGTATACTTTATATTACTTGCTATATGGTTCCATTGAATTATGATAATAACTTAATTTTAACCCTTGTTTCTACGTCTTCAGTAAATGGCGCTTGGCCCACTATGGTTCTGAAACCTTCAAATAACTTAAATAGTGATACAGCATAAACAGTGATATGTAATTATATTTCTTTCTTTCGAAAATGTAAGAATTCACGATCTCCTATGTACCATTGCCATGGAATGAATAAATGTGTTTTTTCTTCCTACTCAAAAATTTTATATTTTGCACATGGGAATTACTGCAGGAACAACAACGCTACAATCTGAGGCGGCGGTGAAAACGTATTGTATTACTATTTTAAAAGTCTATCAGACCTACCAAATTTTGCATAGAATAAAACTTATCGGAAATCATTTTTAAAGAAACTTTTGTTATGTAACATTTTTCACAAAAAAACAATAATAAGCGAGATATTTCGATTTAATTCAAGTCCCGTTAAATGAAGTATTTTGAATGTCATATAGCCTGAAATCTAAATTACAACGAACTTAACTTATATTTCAGTTTTCATCGAAATCCGTTCAGCCATTATCGGGTGAAAAGGTAACAAACAGACAGACAGACAGACATACAAACAAAAATTTCAAAAAAGCGATTTTCGGTCTCAGGATGAATAAATTATACATGTTAACACCAATTATTTTTGGAAAAGGGGAAATTATCAGAAAATTTTCGGCTACATATTTATTATATTATATTATATTATATTATATTATATTATATTATATTATATTATATTATATTATATTATATTATATTATATTATATTATATTATATTATATTATATAAAAAGTGCGTTGATAACGGATGTACTCCGATAAGAAAGTTTTTAATTTGTTGTGGGGGCTCTTGAATCTCAGAAGCAACAACCTTTACAACAGCGCAACATAATCTGCTTGGCTCATTACCCAATTTTTTTTTGCATTGCATTTATTGCATATATAGTCTATTTTATGTATTTTAACACGATTCAATTGAGCATAGTTAAAATTTGAATTATAAAATAATGGATTGCTAAGCTAACGTACTATTACTGCATTCTAAATCAATACACTCTCGTTGTTCATTAATTCTCTGAGATTAAAATGAGTGTGTACATAAATATTATTTTAAGAAATACAGAAAACGAATGTACAAAAAAGGCTATCACATTTTCTGTGCATAGGAATAGTTTAATAACTTTCGATTGTTGCTGTCCAAGGCCCCTTTTTCGATTGTTGTTGCCCAAGGCCCCTTATAGACGAAGTCATTTATTTCATTGCACCGTCTTAGATGGCGTTATTTTAATTTTAAAACTCATTTATCTCATTAAATATCAGTCCTATCAAAATTTTGTAAATAATAAAACTTATCGGAAATCATGTTTAAAGAAACTTTTGTTATGTAACATTTTTCACAAAAATCAATAATAAGCGAGATATTTCGATTTATTTAATTCAGGCCCCCTTACAACCCCCCTTTTAAATAAAGTATTTTGAATACCATATAGCCTAAAATCTAAGTTACAACGAACTTAATTTATATTCCAATTTTCATATAAATCGGTTCAGCCATTATCGCGTGATAAGGTAACAAACATACAGACAGATATACAAACAAAAATTTCAAAAATGCGATTTTCGGTTTCAGGGTAGTTAATTATATATGTTAGGACCAATTATTTTTGGAAAATCGAAAATTACCAGAAAAATTTCGGCTACAGATTTATTATTAGTATAGATTTATTTATTTATTTATTTAATATTTTCCGTCTTTAGCATTAGAAGTTTACCATTGCGAGAGAACGAAATAACAATATTTTATTCTCTTTAAAATATGAATACATTAGGGATTCTCGAGCGACTGTCTAAAAAATCTTGAAACACGTGCGAAACTAACGTTTTAACCACTCGCCGTGTTGTCCACCTCCCCTTCGGATTCGTGGACAATCTTCACTTCTCGTGCTTAAAATATTATCATTTCGTAACTTCTTGCATTAATAGCTATTGTATACTGGGTAGCACAAAAACCACTTGATCTTATATTTTAAGATATCACTAAGGGATGATCATTTTGGCTGCATTATCTCAAGAATTCGTCTGGTTATTCGTTCCATTAATACAGAAGGAGAAATATTTTGAATATAAGAAGAAGGAATAAAAGCAAATAGTTTTTTTTTAGCGACATGTGATTTTTTTGTCACTCGATATAAATAGTTCATCATCCAACAGGTCCAACTGTGATAAGAAAATAAGATAAACAGGAGAAGGATTTGCAAAATAAAAACAGCATGGAGTTATGACATTTTATTATTATGTACATTGCATATTCGTAGATTTAACAGTTTTTTTTTTTCTTTGTCATAGTTTCATTTCGCTTTTGAGTTAAGTAAAATATGCTTCAAAATCTTGCTCTCATGAAAACTGTGAAAAAATGAGTTTTCAGGTTTTCTCAAATTAAAATAAATAAACTGAGAAATTTACAAAATTCTTCACAGTTCCAAAAAAATGCAAATTTTAATTTGTCAACTTTTATGTTGTATTTAAAAACAATATTAAATGGTTTTACATAGTCTCATAAAATCACTTATAATACAGCTTAAAATTACAAAACCTTCGCCCGTCACAGAATCAAGAATCTACTAAATTCCAGTCTATAATAAAATCCATTCTAAAATCCAGAATTTCGTTTACTTTGAAATAGTAAAACAAGAGTTGTCATATCACAATAAATTTTGGACCAGAACTTATAAACTGTGAAATGTAATTTACACTACAACCGTCAGAGAAAATTCTACGTTGTCACTGGCGTCATTAACTGTGTTGTATAGCTATCTATTTGATATTTATCACACATACTCGCCATTAGATATCTGTTTTAATACAAGACTGGAATAATATTTTCAACTGAATCAACGTAACAATTAATGTAGAAATAATGTTACTAAACTTAAAGAATTATTGTTACAGAATTTTCTGTCAAGCTCTCTTAAGGACAATAGTACGTCAGATTTCATAACTTACAGATCTTAGTGCTCTCATATTTACAAATTATAAATTCTGTTAGTGAAATTCTCATCTCAAAATCTATGAAGACTAATTCATAAAATGTAGATTTCAAAGATAATACTGAGGAATAATTATGAAAGGTTGTATATAGCTATCTGAAGATCCAGCAACATTTCAGAAATTGGACATGTAAAACATATTTATTAATTTAGGGATTACGTAATTCTCTGTTTTTTTTCGGAAAACCCAGTCAACTGATAAAATGACAGTAGAATACTTCCACATTTAGAAATTGTTAACTTTTTGTTTCAATTACCTGAACGCATGGGGAAAATATTTTGCAAAATGTAAATATAAATTCTGTCATATTATGAAGTTTTCAGTATAGTTAATTACGGTAAACTGGTAACATTTCATATAAACTGTAGATATAAATGCTCTCATATCTGGCGATAGGAAGTACTCTAAGGTATATGCAGATCTATTGATAAAATTTTGTAACACAGTACAGAGATAAAATTCACAAGTCTATATTAAGGTCTATGAGTAACACTTCATTATAAATTGTAGGTATAAAAGCTCTTGTATCCATAGATTTTAAAATTTTTCTGTATAGTTATCTAAAAGTATATTGATAAAATACATACGTACGAAGATTAAAAAACCTAGGAAACCAGTCTTTGAAGTAAAATGGATGTTTCTAAAAATTAAATGTAAATTTTTCCATATTTGGAGAATAAAAAATTTGAATAAATGTGGCAGTTAAATGAGCGAATTTCTTTTAAAGAAAATGTACTAGAACTTACGAAATTATCTGTATAGCTAGTCCATACCCAGGCATAAAATTATTTTCGTCTATGTATTCAGATTCGTAAGTAGGGAAATCCAGCTCAAAGCATAGTCCTTTGTCAAAAAGTCTGTTTACGTCCTCGTACAAGCTTTGCGCTTTGAATCGAGTTCTTCGTTCGTCGCGTCCGTCGAGGGACTGGACATTGTACGTCACCATGAACTCCGAGGACGAGTTTTCGCATGCGATGTACTGCACAGTTTCCTGGAACTTATCCTGTGTTATCCTGAGGCTCTGCCAGAACATCTCGTCCCTCTCGATGACCAGATTCACCTCGCTGAACCAGTGGGAGCCGCCCCGCTGCATGTTCCTGCGTCCCAGCGTGCAAGCGAACTTGTACACGGCATCGTGGATTTCCAGGACGTGGTACAGCAGTTCGCGCCTCGAACCCAGCCATCCGCACTTCTGCACGTGCGGTATGCCTTCTCCCGCTCTGCAGTCCACAACCATGTCGTCGCACGATACTTCCAGGGTGTTGTTCATTGCACACACCACATTGCAGTGCCGGCACTTTATAGCATGCGGGATGTCCCTGAAATAACGTGGATTACGGTGAATAGATCTGTGTTAAGGCTGGTTCACAATAAACCGGAAACGGAAACGGCAACAAGAACGAGAACGGAAATAATGTTAAAATAAATGTATTTAAATGTGAGCGTTCACACTAGTTAATTGTGAATCCTCACATTTAAATACATTTATTTTAACAATATTTCCCTTCTCGTTCTCGTTGTCGTTTCCGTTCCAGGTTTATTGTGAACCAGCCTTTACAGACAAGATGAAGACTATGGAACAGTTCTTTTGGAATATTTTCACAATAGAAGAGTTCAAATGTATATTTTGTGGGCAATCACAGACTGTCAGAAACGTTAAATCGAAAAAAAAAAGTACTAGCATCGATACTTTGAGCAGTGGTTACAAGGTTTTTCGTACTTCCCCCTATCTCTGCTGTAGAGCTTAAGGCCCATTCACAATGAAAATTAAATATAACCGTAACATAAACACAAGTTTGCGGCCAGGTTACCAAATGGAATCATTCACAATGATTCACATAAACACTGCCATTAACATTACCGTAAGACGTAAACATGAAAGTTTGCAAACTCCAAACTTTCATGCTTATGCTTACGTGATTTGCAAACAGAACACAATCGTGGAGCGCTGAAGTATACGACAGAGTATGAGGAAATGGCGTCCTTGTTATGTTTCCATGGTTACCAAGTATGTTTGCTGTTATGTTCATGTTCCCATCGTGAATGAAGGTACGACTTCTTGGTTTTACCGTAACGTTTACATTCTTAAAGGCCCATTCACAATGAAAATTAAACATAACCGTAACATAAACACAAGTTTGCGGCCAGGTTACCAAATGGAATCATTCACAATGATTCACATAAACACTGTCATTAACATTACCGTAAGACGTTAACATGAAAGTTTACAAACTCCAAACTTTCATGCTTATGCTTAGCCTACGTGATTTGCAAACAGAACACAATCGTGGAGCGCTGAAGTATACGACAGAATATGAGGAAATGGCGTCGTTGTTATGTTTCCATGGTTACCAAGTATGTTTGCTGTTATGTTTATGTTCCCATCGTGAATGATGGTACGACTTCTTGATTTTACCGTAACGTTTACATTCTTAAGTTGACGCTTACGTTATGTTTAATTTTCATTGTGAATGAGCCTTTAGAGAGGGAGACTTGAGGGATAATTGCATGTTAGGAATGAGATGCCTTCCCTGATAATGTAATATTGCTGCAATGAGATTATTATTATTATTATTATTATTATTATTATTATTATTATTATTATTATTATTATTATTATTAAGCCTTGTAAGGTATTGGCTGCTGAGTTAAAAAAAGTACCACTGCACTCTGTCCTGACAAACAATTTTTCAGTTATAAATTTCTAAAATTTCTAGGTTCTTCAGATTGTCCGAATATCTATGCCCAGGTCTTCCCAGTGGTCTTTTCCCTAAAGGAGTTTCTGTGAACAGCCTTTTTACTCTTCTTTCTTATGGAACACTTAGCTCAACCCGGCAGTGGGTCCCTTGTTCAAGGTTACGGATAGGGCAGAGAGACTCTCTAGCTGTGGTGAAAGCAGTCTCTTCAGGGGAAGGAGAGCCCAAAATCAAACCCTGGTCCTGGTCCTCCAAGTTGGAAGTTGTCCTTCACGCTAACAACCCGATCATGAGATCCTTTCACTAGAAATAAACTGTTGTGAATCTCAATTACAATATAGCCAAACATGCGTTTATTATTATTGTCATTATTATTATTATTATTATTATTATTATTATTATTATTATTATTATTATTATTTTCCTCTTATTTATTCGCCCGATTTCATACTCTCTCTCGCTATAATATTAATCATCTCTGTATTCCTCATCTTTCACTAATGCTACCTGTCGTCACTGGAACACACTGCCGCCTGACGTCAAAGGCTGCCGAACCTTAAAATCTTTCAAATCAAAGTTAGAAAATTATCTTATGATGAGCTGCCAAATTAACCTCTTCCCTTACTATATATTTTACCAGTTTTGTGAAAAAAAGTGTCATATTTTTTTATTTTCGTAAAGAGGTCATTTAATATTGCAGAATCACTGTACATCACTAATTTTCTTACATACTTAAAAATCACTATGCAATAGACAATGGGACTGAAACGAGTTAACTCGGGTTAATAAATTTTGACACATGTTAGCAACCCGAGTTAACTCGGGATAATAAGGGAACTGGTTAACTGTTATCACGTATTCACTACATTTCTTTTATTCTAGTGATATTTATCTTATTTTATATGTTTTTGTTTTCATTATATTTCCCGATAATGGTAATAGGCCTATCTATAATGTGATAACTTGAGCTACTTATTATAATCATAATTTTCTTTACTGTGTGAACCTAAAAATACCGTGTTCATTGTATGCTTTGTACTTCACTATTTATTAGTATTATTATTACTATTATTATTATTATTATTATTATTATTATTATTATTATTATTATTATTATTATCATTATTATTAATATTTGAAAAAGTACCTAGTAAATGGAATGAATCATCATATCTAAGATTTATATTTTTTATGCACGACCATGCCGAAATGTAGTAATTATACACCTGGTAGTAGTCCTTTAATGCACCTCATTAAAGTACACCTATTCATTATAATTCAGTTGTTCAGCCAATGACAAATCACCTTGGTACCATTACAAATCCGCCAGTATCGATTATTCTCGGATATGCAATCGAAAGACAATTAGCGAAAAGTCACGGAGGCCGGAAATCCAATACTGTCGCAGAAGGTTATGTTCTGTTACTATAATAATTAGCGTTAATTGTAAATAATATTCCAATAAATTCAATTTGTCATCTCGTTTTTCAATTCTAAATCAATTTCCTGATTATATCAAGAATAATGTTCTCTAGGATATATCAAGGTCAATGATATTCGTGCCTCGGAAAAAAATCAATACTTTCGCGTCTGCGCACATCTCACAATTCAGGTCAGTTCCGTTCGTCACTCACATAACCATAACATGAAAACTTATGAATAATTTCAAGTTAGGAATATGGTCGAGCATAAAAAGTCGTATGAAACTTGCCTATAATGGTAATTAAGACGCTCGTATGAAAATTATGAAACTCGCTTGCGCTCGTTTCATAAACTAACATACTCGCGTCTTAATTACTGCAATTATAGGCTCGTTGCATAATGTACTACTGAGTGTTCAGTTCAAAGTGTGTCATGGCTCGCTGTATGTCGTCATGTGGCTAGCCGATGAGCCTAGAGAATTCAATCTTACATCTCCGCAAAGGCGTATTACCTATATGCAAGAGAAGTTGCCTACCAAGTACGGCGTTCATTCTGAAGAGTACTTACCGATACGCACGGTAACGCCTGCAGTGGCAGGAATGTGAACTGTTTGGAAACACGTACTGAGGTGAGTTTTTTCTTACTGTCGGGATATGGGGAGAGGGTTAAGACAATTATTTACGTACAATATTTGTTGACATTAACTTCGACGGTCAACATGGACACGGAGCATTTGATTTGTATTGTGGAATGTTGCCGTACGCAACCGATGATAACAAATACCCTGGGTACGACTTGCCCGCACAAAACACAGTTCGAAAGAGGTTATAGTAGCACACAGGCCGTACAGACCGCCATCTGTTGCTACGACGTTCAAGTTATACCGTATACGTTCTTAAGTTCAGATTGAACGCCTTGATTAATAGGCAACTTCTCTGACATAAAAGCTGAACTCGCTTCAAATCGCTGACTCACCAACAGTGACGTCATGACACACTTTGAAATGAACACCCAGTATTTTACTTCCTATAGTATGTCGACATGTCAATATGCCAGTAATTATTTTCTTTTCTTCTGACGATTGAGTTCTTCAGTCACTGGTAGCATTCTTATAATGCTAATACCAGGCTCCGAGCTCAACCTTGTCAGTCTTCCTCAAAGTGGGAAGACGAGTGATCTAAGGAGGGTACCTGGCGAATCTGGCATAAATGAACTTAGAGTGTGTCTTAAGTAAAAGTCTCTGAACGAAATCTTAAACGTTCGCCCCTGAAATTACCATCCCCGATAAGAACACAAAGTTTTTAAACATACTTACGACTCGCTTGTATATTTACCTCTGGTACGGACACAATCTCAGCATGCAGGAAGGGCAGATCACATGGTTCCTGATGCAGAACGTGTGTGTTTTGATTATAATAGCCGAGCAAACTACACATCGCATTGGTGGACACCTAACATCATGTCCGCTTACAATTGGCAACGTTTCTACTTGATCTCCCGCCTCGTTACGTTGTGAACTGAGCTCTTGATCACCACAAAGGATTCTAATAATCCTCCTTAGTGACAATCGCTCCTTCCAATCCAGAGATTTCCTAGTTTCTTCTACTGGGCATCCTGCGTCCGAAGTTCGTTGCTGTGTACTTACTGATGATTCGGGAAATTCAGATGTATCTGTCCTTGGCATACCATGCAGCAGTTCCAGGATGTGAACAGGTTCCAATTCTCTGATCAGTATTGCCGATCGTTGTCCGTGTATTTGAAATTGCACCGAGTCTGGATGTCTGAAAGTGGTGTGGAAGCTTCCTTCGTTCATTACCGGCAATCTTCGGAAGTACTGCAGGACTTGTGGTTGTTCCAAGATCCATGTTGTGTCCTGCCATCTGAATGAGCCTGAAAAATTCAGAAAATTCCTGTTGGCGTATTCAGACAACAGAAGCGTGATCCTAAAATATTTCTCCTGCTTTTTAGATTCTAGACTACTGATCAGATACATTTCAAATAAATCTGGTAATGCAAATTGTTCAAGAGAAAACGGTTCTTTCTCTAGGTTTTGACTTTCTTGTACATTTAGCTGCCCCGACTGATTATCTTGTTCGGAAGACTTCAGGTTGTCTAATGTTTTCTGTTTTATTATTATTTTGTTAATAGATGTCATTTTATCTGTTAATTCATGTTTCTGAAATGTTTGTTTGCTGGTAGATGCCTGAGTCTCTGTCGATACCTGAAATGTTTGTCTTGTGGTAGGTACTAGAGTCCCTGTTGATTGCTGTTGCTGAAATGTTTGTCTTCTGATAGGCTCCGGCATTTGTGTTGTTTCCTGTCCTTTAAATGTCTGCACTGTGTTAGGTTCCAGGTTTCCTCTTGATTCCTGTAGCTGAAGTGTTTGCCTTCTGGTAAGTTCCCGAGTCTCTGCAGTTTCCTCTTGCTTTAATGTTTGTACTGTGGCAGATACTACGGATCCTATTGATTTCTGTTGCTGAAATGTTTGTTTTCTGGCAGGTTCCCGGGTCTGTGTAATTTCCTCTTGCTTAAATGATTGCTTGCTAGTAGAAGCTATATTTTCTGTAGATCCTCGCTGAATATGTATATCTACGAGTGTGCTCGGTTGTGAACGATTATTTGGTGATGACGTTTTCCTGAATCTTTTCTTTTTGAGAGATCCCCGATTCTCAAATTGTTTCGTCATACCAACCTCTTGTTCGATGGAAGCTGGACATTCTGGAGGTCTCTGTTGCAAAACTATCGGTTGGTTTGGAGTTGTTATGTTTGTTGTTGGTATAAGTAGTGGGTTATTGATTACCATATTTCCTGGTGTTTCTAGTTGCACAATGTCTTGTCCTGTGTAAGGTGTTGTGATTGTCTGTGGTACAGGTTGTACAAGTTGAGGTTGGTTATGTAATACCAGACTTTGCAACGGCACAGACTGCAAAAATACTGGTTGCGCAGAAAATGGAGTGTGTGTCGGTAAAATATATGGACTAAGGGCTTGCTGCACAGAAGATACTATGGGTCCCAGTATAGTAGGTAATAATACTCCTTGTTGCACCGATAATGCTACGTGTTCAGTTGGGAAAGACTGTGTAAATGACTGTTGTATGGGTGATGCTGTGTACCCAATTGGAGATGATTGCATATATGCTTGTGGTATATAAGACGCAGTGTGTACAGGTGGGACGGGTGTAAATGGTTGTTGCAAATAAGATGCTGTTAATGACTGCTGAATGGGCGATGCTGTGTATCCAGAGTGCACAAATGTTTGTGGCATATAGGACGCTGCTGTGTGTACCGATGAGGAAGGTTGTATATATCCTTGTTGCATTGAAGGTTCTGTGTGTCCTTGTGCAAGACTTGGTACTACAAATGTTTGTTGCATTGGAGATTCTGTGTGTGCTGGTGGAACGGATTGTTTAAATGGTTGTTGCATAGATGATGCTGTGTATGCAGGTGGAACAGATTGTATAAATGGTCGTTGCACAGAAGATGCTATGTGTCCTGATGGAGCAGATTGTATAAATGATTGTTGCATGTAAGATGCTGTGTGTGTAGTTGGAACAGGTTGTATAAATGGTCGTTGCACAGAAGATGCTGTGTGTCCTGATGGAACAGATTGTATAAATGATTGTTGCATGGAAGATGCTGTGTGTGCAGGTGGAACTGGTTGTATAAATGGTTGTTGCACAGAAGATGCTGTGTGTCCTGATGGAACAGATTGTATAAATGATTGTTGCACAGAAGATGTGTGTACAGGTGGAACAGATTGTGTAAATGGTTGTTGCACAGAAGATGCCGTGTGTACTGATGGAACAGATTGTATAAATAATTGTTGCACAGAAGATGTGTGTACAGGTGGAACAGATTGTGTAAATGGTTGTTGCACAGAAGATGCCGTGTGTACTGATGGAACAGATTGTATAAATAATTGTTGCACGGAAGATGTGTGTACAGGTGGAACAGATTGTGTAAATGGTTGTTGCACAAAAGATGCCGTGTGTACTGGTGGAACAGATTGTACAAATGATTGTTTCAAAGAAGATGGTATGTGCCCCGATAGAACAGGTTCTACAAAAGATTGTTGAACAGAAGATGCTGTGTATTCTGATGGAATAGGTTGTAACAATGTATGCGGAACAGAAGATAATACCGATGAAATAGGTTGAGAATACACTTGTGTGTGAGAAACAGCATTTTCTTGTGGCGGCGGTTGCTCTAAAGATCGTTGATTTAGTGACTCCAGAATTTCTGGTCCTGCTTGCGTATAAATTTGTTGATTTGGAACAGACGAATATTCTGGTAATTCTGTTTGTGTGAATTCTTGTTCACCGGATTGTTTCACATATTCCGATGACTTTGGTAGGAGAAGTCTTAATTGGTATTTCGATTTATTTTTCTGTTCTCTAAACAGTGATAGTGTTTTTAGTGATCTTATTTCTCCAGAACTTTGTTTGGTTGGATGTGGCATATTTTGAAATTGTCCACGTTGTTTATAGCTTTGTTGTGTGGGTGATGACAGTTTTCTTGAGTCTGGTAGTTCAGAATCTTGTTGGTCGGGGTGCTGCTGTTCTTCCAATACTTCTTGTTTCCATCCTTCTTGTTCTGGTAATGGCGGATTCCTTGATGATTCTTGTTGACAGGGAAATCTCTGTTTTTCGAATAGTTCCTCTTGTTTGAGGTCTTGTCGTGTGGATAATGGCGGATTCTTGGGTGATTCAGGTTCAGAATCTTGCTGACAGGGAAAATTCTGTAGTGATTCCTCTCGTTTGATTCCTTGTAGTTTGAATAATGGCGGATATCTTGATGATTCTCGTTGTTCAGAAATTTGTTGGCCGAAAAACTGCTGTTCTTCAAATGGCTCCCCTTGTTTTCGGCTTTCTTTTTTGAATAATATGACATTCCTTGAGGATTCTGGTTGTTCAGAATGTTGTTGGCACGGAAACTTCTGTTTTTCGGAGTGTCCTTCTTGTTTGAGTAGTGCCGAATTCTTTGATGATTCTGATCGTTCAGAATCTTCTTGGTTGGAAGATTCCTGACCAATTGATTGCAACATAATATTCCATCTTCGACTTGTTGATGGCTGTCCTATGAAGCACTGTTCTTGTTGCTTGTAATTCTTCACGCCCCTGCGATCTACAATAGGTGACCTTCGTCTTCGACGTGTGAATAGCTGCCAACCACTTGAATCTTCATCTTGTTGCAACTGCGACGATTCATCAAGACTCTCATGCCCTGAAGATATGCTTTCATCGCCCCTTTCCATGGTTCTGAAAAGAATACTCAACATAAATCAAAATACACAAATACTATGACCCGATTGAACAAGGGCAATGAATCTCAATAGGGAGGCCGCGGTCTTCTGGCGATCAGAGAGCGTGTTATGGAAAGCCGCGAACGAAATAATAATAATAATAATAATAATAATAATAATAATAATAATAATAATAATAATAATTATAAAAATGATGTTTAAAATTCTTCTATGAAAATTTATTAACAGACTTTTTTTTGTGTTTAATAAAAGTATACTTAATGAAATTATTTTTTTAAAGTAGATTATTATTTACAAAGTGTCCCATTGAGGGTAGCCCTTACGGACTCACATATCCTCAAAAAATATATATACATAATTCGATGGCTTAGTGCACACATATGTTAAGTACAGATTTCGGTCAAATTTAGTTAAGTACAAAATCGAACTCCTGTTAGATGTATCTTTACTGTGCACAAATGTGGGAAGTGAATAATAAGATTTTCCTATGTTATGTTCACTTTTTGAGAATAGATGTTAATTGAAGTGAAATTAAGTATTGAAAATTAAAACTTGTTTTTCTCAAAATTAAGAAATTAGCACTTACCACATGTGTGCACTAAGATGGATAATGAAATAAAAAAAAATGAAACAAAGAAAAGGGCATGAAAAATTACAATTGCTATTAATGTGACATCATATGATTAATCAGGATCTGACAGGATTTTTTTTAACACTTATCACAATGTCATCACTCCCTTTTGCCTAACAAAGGCAACATGTTTTCATTAGAACAGAATAAAAGAGAGACGAAGAATTAATTCGTCTGCTTATCGTTCATTTTTGGGATCAATAAAATTAAAACAGCTGTCATGTTACGAAGACAACTATATACACACTTCCGATCTCTCTCTGAATGTTCGGAAGCCACCGGCGTAGCTCTACCGGCTAAGGCGCTTGCCTGCCGATCCGGAGATGCGCTCGGGCGCGGGTTCGATTCCCACTTGGGCTCATTACTTGGTTGGGTTTTTTCCGAGGTTTTCCCCAATCGTAAGGCAAATGTCAGATGATCTATGTCTAATCCTCGGCCACATCTCGCCAAATATCATCTATCACCAGTTCCATCGACGCTAAATAACCTCGTATTTGATACAGCGTCGTTAAATAACCAAATAAATGAATGTTCGGTAACTCCCAAATAGACGATTCATCATGGACTAAAAATACGCTATTATTATTATTATTATTATTATTATTATTATTATTATTATTATTATTATTATTGTTGTTGTTGTTGTTGTTGTTGTTGTTGTTGGCGGCCGGGCAGCTCAGTTGGTAGAACAGCTGGCTACGGACTGGAAGGTCCGGGGTTCGATCCCGAGTGGTGACGGGATTTTTCTCGTTGCCAAACTTGCAGAACTGCCCCGAGGTTCACTCAGCCTCTTATAAAATTGAGTACCGGGTCTTTTCCGGGGGTGAAAGGCGGTCAAAGCGTGGTGCCGACCACACCACCTCATTCTAGTGCCGAGGTCATGGAAAGCATGGGGCTCTACCTCCATGCCCCCAAGTGCCTTCATGGCATGTGACGGGAAAACCTTTACCTTTTTACCTTTTATTATTATTATTATCATTATTATTATTATTATTATTATTATTATTATTATTATTATTATTATTATTACAGGTGTTCGCATTAAAGTAACGTGTAGGAATATCCTGAAAGTACTAAAAATAGGAAAACATCGCCTCCATATCTGAACAGGAACTGCAAAGTGATGCGACAAATGTTTAAAATATTACGCGCGAGCAGTTGCAGTGTCTTCTTTCTCAATTTGAAGGAGTAATATTTTTGCGTTAATAGTTTGTGGTTTATCGAATTACTGTTACTGCGCTGCGTATCACTAATATAAAGCTCTCTGCGTAATTCAGAGTCGGCGAGCGGCACGTCCAAGAGCCAGGTTGCTGCGTTGCGGTTTCTATATAATCCAATAGCTTGAGAATCAGCTGATTTTAATCAGTAATCTCGTTACTAAATCAGTAAACAACCAGAACGTATCGTAATTTATGTAATGAATTTTCCCCTAAACGAATTGGACGATATAATATTCATTTATGGTAAGTTCTTCGAAATTTATAGTCATGTTCCTACATTTTCCGCCATTTGCAGTATTTCAGCGACGTATATGCAGGGTTGGCAAGGTAATCCCCTCGTTACATTTTCACGTAAATTACACGTTATTTACTAGTGATTTAAATGGCATAGAAAACCAGTTTTTACGCAGACGTAAAGTGACTGATTTTCTTTCGTGTATTATGATATAAAATTAATTTAATTATATTATATCACATTTTAAATTTCAATTTTCTTATATATTTCAGCACGAAATCAAAATTTTATAATCTATACCTTTCTTTCTTCCTGTATGAATGCGGAGGCTAGGATTAAAACATACAGGGACATCATTTTATTTTTACTAACATTTTAATATTAACCTGGCTATACCTTTAGAGAACGGTAAACACCGTTTGCTATCCCCTTCCACGACTCTAGTTCGATGATACTAGCGTAAAACACAAACAAATCACTTTACTAGGTATAGGAGGGAAGAAAAGTAGTTCATCCATTTACGTAAACTAGGAAATATCGGGATTTTGAATTCGATAATTTTCATTAGGTTTTTGTTTAATCAAAATACAGTACTGTATTAAGAAGAAGTTAAGTGTTTTTACTCACGAATTGAGTTATCCATGCGAACGTATTCATTATGCAAAGTATACTATACCGTCTACAGCATATTAGCGTACAATATAGAGAATGAAGTTAAATTGAAAAATAATCATAATATTGATATTTAAACACATTTTTGAAAAAGGTGGCCGTTCATTTCGATACAGGCTTCAGTTCTTTTGTGCATATAATCGCACTATAGACTATTGCATTTAATTCCAATTGCCAGTTTCGTCCTTCGTACTAGTAGGCCTAACTCATGTTGAAATAATTCTGTACCTACTTTGTAAAAAAGTACCTTACGTGCTGTAAATTCTATCTTCACTTCTGCCCGAGCCGAAAAGATGAAATTACTCAGACATGCTATCTACTGTCCTTCCAAGTGGTTATGTCGCAGGATCGCAGAAAGGGGGGAAATCACGTGACAGTTGATTACTTAACGAGACTCTTTTATTTAAGTTATTTTAAACGGTTGTATAATATTACGTAGACGTCCAATTCCTAACAGAAATTAATGTTTTCACAAAAGAGCTAAGACAGCCCAGCCACTAGCCTTTACAGAGGGGCGAACAAAAGCGGATGGGGGAAACCGGGATGCAACGTAGGCAAACGGACGACAGTACCTGTGCGAAAATGATTCAATATTGAAAGCTCTTTCGTCACCGGAAAACGTTAACATATTTTTGGAACGTACTGTTTGCTATGACCGTAAGGCTACTATGACTGTATATGCAGTCTTGGATCTGTGTGGAGGACGGTTGAACTTCATTAGTAGAAGAGGTGGGAGTGAAGTACATTCAAAAACTCAGGTACAATAAAAATTGAAGTAAAAATAAAATGATGTCCCTGTAGAATATGTCGCCATGCACGCGAATCGCGATACTTGCCCTACATAATTATGACGTAGATGTAGCACTTTTTAATGTTCCCGTCAAGATTAGGAGCGTATTAAAATTCCGGAGGAAAAGTTTGTTTTTAAAGCCTTTTTGTTCTCTATCATATATAATAACAATCATAGCAAGTACACGTTTTTTTTTTTTTTTTTTTTTTTTTGGTTTTATGTTTTCATTTTTTTCTAGCTATCTATTTACGAAAGTTTTTCAACATATTCTATGTTTTCTACGCATAATTGCACAACCCTGCGAATATGCTGTTTAAACACTGCTCGGTTTAGAGAGAAAAATAATAGATATATATATATATATATATATATATATATATATATATATATATATTCATGTCATTTTTTGTCATAATAAAGTCACCATCTGGATGCACAACACATCGCAAAATCTCGTTTTCGTAAACAGTTTTGCTTTGGAACCACAGAGTTACTAAATTTTCTTTTTAATGTACGCCACCGTTTTCGATGAAGATGATGGTTGTTGTTGTTGTTGTTGTTATTATTATTATTATTATTATTATTTGTGCGTACTTGTAAATATTTTTACTTTTCTAGCCTCTGTGCTAGACATCTTGAGCTTGACTACTTATTCTTTTGTAAGGCCGTAAAGGGTGATACTGATTGTGAATCCTTCATAAGCAATATCTACCTTCGGGCCCCTTCGAAAGGTTTAAGATTTCTAAAAATTTTTTATATCTATAAGCCTAAATCTCTCTCTCCAGTTGTCAGACTCGTGAAAACTGCCAATTTACATTATATTAATTCAGATCCGTTTATTGTATAGTTTGTTGTTTGGCTATTCGTATATTAAGCATATTCATTGTATTGTTTTTAGCTTTTCTGTATCGTGTACTTTTGTAATTATCTATTAATTTTGTCATTATTGTTTATTTGTATTTGTCTCTAATTTTAATAATTATTTATATCCACTGTGTCTTATATTATTCCAGTCTTCATTTATATGATTTCATTAATTCATTTGTAATTCATTTTATTTAATTGCCATTATTTCAATTATCTCACTGTACTAATTTTAATAATTATTTATGCTATTTATTTTGTTGTATTTGGTCAATGATTAATGTTGACTATTATAGTGATTGTATTTCATCTCACTGCCATTTTCTGTCATTCATTCTTATCATCATTTGTTGTTTTGTTTCGTTCTGTATCTTGTGCTGAACTGTAATTGGCCTTGTGCTGTTGTTTTGCACGTTAATATTCTAAATAAATAAATTTATCATTATCATTAGGCCTATCATTATCATTATTATTATTATTATTATTATTATTATTATTATTATTATTATTATTATTATTATTATTATTATGCCTTCAAAAATTCAGCTCTTGTGAAAATTTTGTATGAATATCAGACATTTAGGCCTACAAATAATGGAACTCTGAAATCATGTTGTGAACATGACAGGGCTTTAGTGTAAAGAAAACACACAAAAAACAAATTAATGTAATGTCCTCATTCGTATTTGATAGTCAAATTTATTTAATTACTTTTCGTGTACTAGAATCTACTATAGAATACGATACGAAACTATTTTTGCGTTCATGTTCTTTGTTTAATATTTATTACATTGTTTACGACGTGACCGATCAGTGTCTTCTTTGTACTCGTTTTCTAGTGTGTTTTAACTCCATAATTTTCTATGTTACAGCACTATGTTATGGTAATTCTCCTAATAATTGCAATTACTGTACATTATTTTTAATTTGTCGTATTTTTTTATGATACCTTGCGTCCGTGGCAGACTCCCTCCTCCCCGCTGTCAGTAACAAGGTTAGGCGGAGTTTGATGAGTAGATTAGTTACAAGATATAGGCCTGCAGGGTGAGTCATAACTATGTTTGGAAAACGCATTACGATATAACTTATTTCTGTATATTTTTAGTGTGGACATAGTGTACTTTGAAATCCATTTGTAAAAATTTCTTCATAGAAAATTTGAAAACATTAATTTTTTTTTCAAGTTTCCCATAACTTTTCAAAGAATGGTCGCAATCTGGCGGAGTTGGCTAAAATATCCCTTATTTTTATTTTCCTCCCCTTCTAATTAACACCAATTTCGAACTATTTGGATTCGAATATTGCATTAGCAATTATTAGACTTCGAGGAATTGCCACGAGAATCGTAAGGTTTACTGCGCACGCGGTATAGATTGTATGAGAGGGGGCGTGCAAAGGATGGAGTATGCCTCTAATGTAAACACTGAGCAGTATACTGCGGTTACAATAAAACCTGTATTCTGCATTCAAGAAATATAATGAATGATCATTGAAGTAGGAAATGTCTAAACATGTAAATACACAATTATTTTATAGTGAGATATATTAACTCTTAAAATTTAATGTAAGATACTCACATCATCCTTGAATATGTGCATTGCAGTGAAGAGTTACGTACATTTTGAGCGACTGCAAAGTGAACTTCCTCCGATGGTCACTCAAACAGTTTTTATATTGGAAAAATGTACGTTCAACATCACACGATGTAGTAGGTGCATATTTGAAGAACGGAAAGTCACTACTTTTTAGTACTCTAACTTCAGACGTCTTGTCGTGACCTGATAGTACATCATTTATAATACGAAGTTGTGAATAGGAGAATTTTTAGCAATAATATTTCTCAACTTACATTTCACTTTTTCTGAAATTAGTATATTGTTATTTTGGATAACGGTTTGTGATACTTTATCCACTATATTAAGGGCTTCTGATTGTTGTAGTTTAGACGATTCTAACAGGATGATGCTTTTGGACACGATTTTAAAATCAGAATCAATGAACAGAATATCTTCCAATAGCTGTTCAGAAGGCAATGATTTTACAGCTGTAACAGCAGAACTGTCTGTGCTAGCTAATACATAAATTACCTCCATTATTTTGCCTAATTAACAGCATCCAACCACGTTTTCCAAAGAGTCAAGACTGGCTGCGGGGGTAAGGGTATTCCAGGGGCAATTGTTTGGAACAGCAACACTCTCATTGTAATATGTTTGATTGAATTCTTGTCTGCACTGAAGAGATGTTAAGCTTTGACTATTCCAACCACAGTAAAGCAAAAACAATGGTCAATGTTACTTATGTCCCGCCCACTATAGAGACATAGGCCAATTTTACACATATTTAGTGTAACATGTTGCTTCTTTGACAGGTTATGTTTGGTTAGTTTAGGTTTTTGTTATAGCCTATCTTGCAATTACGATTATACCGCAACATTGGCAGTGACAAAAGTGAAATATTCGTTCAGTGGGCGTTGGATACTCTACATTCACCAAAACAAGTGCTTACATAGGTATACATTAGCTGTAGCTGCTCTGTCTATTTGGACCGGTCAGATCTCTTAACATGAACTGCTTATACTACGAGATCGGGCGGTCGCTCACCTCCTCTATACTACCGTACGTCGGCAACCTGATTGCATGCTGCGTGTGGCAATTCAACGAAGTCTAGCAATTATTATTATATACAAATAACGGTGGTCTAGTGACCAGAACGCTGGACTTAGAATCCCGTGAACCCGGCGTATCCCCGATTTATAACTTGAGGTGGGCAAGCCCGTGGCCCAGGTAACACAGGGCTTTTCTCCGGAAGCTTCGGTTCTCCTGGGGCATCCCAACAAATCTCCATCGTCTCGTCTCATCTTATCGCGAGTGTAGCGTAGACCAGCTCTGGGCAACGACTCTTTCGGTAAATTGGTCTACATAACTGGCTTCACATGGGTGAATGACGATCAGTCAAGTACCCATCATCAGTAAAAAAAAAATACGAGGAACTATTTTATGTGAGGTTTTGTAAATTAAATATATATATCTTCGTTAATCGTGCAATTAAATTTAAATCAGTTATTTACGGTCTTTCTGTTATAGAAAAATATATATTTTTATGCAGAGTACAAAAAGAAAGTCTATTGTCATATTTTAGTGTATAGCACATGATTTCATTCGTGTATATATCTCGAGCAATAGTTTAAGAAAATGGATTATAAACAGCAATATCTATCTCAAGATAATACTGAACTTGAGAAAAGTGCAACAAGTGTTACAAATACGTCTTAACACACATTCCAAATATCCCCTGAAAAGCATTTTGTAGCCTGCTTGAACTTGATTAACTTTAACTCGTCCCTTTGTTTACAAACCTGAATACCACTGGGTTAAGAATGTTGTCAGTTCTGCATACCTGGCCAGAGCAGGCGAACCTTGCAGGCAGAGCCGTCAGCTGTGCTCAGACGTCTTACTGTGATACTGAACGTCTGTCTAGCTAAAAAAATTGTCAGGATGACATATCGAAATCAAAACCAATCGATTCAGAATATCTAGATAATAATCGATTAAAAATATTGAAATTGTAGTTGTATTTAGAGTACCCAAGTTGTGCGTAAACTTGTCTTTACGTGCTCCATATAACGTTTACTATATAGATCCCGTGGAGTTGATCTAAGAGAAAAGATACGAAGCATCTTGTTAAGATTGTAAATTGTAAGTTCTTATAAAATGGTGAAAGGGTTTGAAAGGAGACGAAGTATACCGACACTGTCTTTAGCACAAATTCCATTTCCATTCTTGGGATTGAACTTGGATTTTCAGTTTGGAAAGTCGATGTACCAGCTATTGGGCGAAAGTGATATTAGATATATAATAATGATGATAATAATATAATCATCGTCGTAATTGTTAATTAACAATTATTAGGACACCTCTGATTGAGATTGGAAAGTCGATATATCAGCTATTGGACGAAAAGTGATAGGTATTAGAGATATAATAATGGTAATAGTAATAATTATAAGAATAATAATAATGATAATATAATCATCGTTGTAATTGTTAATTAACAATTATTAGGCCACATATGCAGTGACCACCTCTGATTGAGATTGGAAAGTCGATGTATCAGCTATTGGACGAAAAGTGATAGGTATTAGAGATATAATAATGGTAATAGTAATAATTATAAGAATGATAATAATGATAATAATATAATCATCGTTGTAATTGTTAATTAACAATTATTAGGCCACGTTTGCAGTGACTACCTCTGATTGAGATTGGAAAGTCGATGTATCAACTATTGGACGAAAAGTGATAGGTATTAGAGATATAATAATGGTAATAGTAATAATTATAAGAATAATAATAATGATAATAATATAATCATCGTTGTAATTGTTAATTAACAATTATTAGGCCATATATGCAGTGACCACCTCTGATTGAGATTGGAAAGTCGATGTATCAGCTATTGGACGAAAAGTGATAGGTATTGGAGATATAATAATGGTAATAGTAATAATTATAAGAATAATGATAATGATAATAATATAATCATTGTTGTAATTGTTAATTAACAATTATTAGGCCACATATGCAGTGACTACCTCTGATTGAGATTGGAAAGTCGATGTATCAGCTATTGGACGAAAATTGATAGGTATTAGAGATATGATAATGGTAATAGTAATAATTATAAGAATAATAATAATGATAATATTATAATCATAGTTGTAATTGTTAATTAACAATTATTAGGCCACATATGCAATGACCACCTCTGATTGAGATTGGAAAGTCGATGTATCAGCTATTGGACGAAAAGTGATAGGTATTAGAGATATAATAATGGTAATAGTAATAATTATAAGAATAATAATAATGATAATAATATAATCATCGTTGTAATTGTTAATTAAGAATTATTAGGTCATATATGCAGTGACCACCTCTGATTGAGGTTCTGGCTTGGCGGTATGTGTCAGTGAAAGAACAAAACTGTTTGTATGTATTTATGTCAGAGGAAGAACAAAATTATTTGTTTGTATACATCTGAAGTCTGATTAGTGTAATATGTAAATAGTCAGCGATATATGCAATGGATGGGGAAAGAAATTGGCCACTCTACCCCGTTATCTCCTGACTTAGTTGTCTCATGGGTGATGCCTTGTTGGTGTCACTTGTGGGGTCCAGACCTGTCTTCGGATAGTTGACTAAACAACAATATATAGTGAAATAAAAATAGCTGTAAAAATTGTTTGGGATAATTGGTGGGATGAAAAGATCGACACATGCGAAGTTTCCTATGCTATATGTTGGTAGTGGTACGCGTTGGTAGTGCGAGAAATGAAACAAGGAGAACAAGGAGAGTACAAGAGAACGGGAAGACAAGAAGAAAAATTGCTATAGAACGAGAACAAGAGGGAGCCAAGGAGAACAAGTGAACAAGGAGAATAAAACGAAGACTGGGATAATAAAAGGAAGGTAAGAGCAAAGGGAATAGAAGAAGTACAAGGGAAGCAGAAAGATAACAAGGGAAATACAAGGAGAACGAGGAACTACGAAGAAAACAAAGCGAAAACAAGGAGAATAAGGGGAAGACAAGGAGAACTAGGATAATAGAACAATGATAACACAAGGAGGACATGAGGAAGACAAGGAGGATAAAGGAGGGGATTGCATTTTTTATGTATTGGTCAATTCACAAGTAACCCCCATATCCAGTGAGGAGAAAGACATAGTTCTAACACAGTCTAGTTTATACAGTCACGAAGCTCAATACGTAGTAAATATGCATCCATAGACAGTTGCTAACCACTAGGATCGCTACTATCGCCTCATAACAGACAATGCGAAATAGTACTTGCACAGTCAATTGTTCCTAGTACCCTCATAAACTCAAGCTTCGTGATTGTATTTACTAGGCTGTGGTTCTACTCCAAAACATATTTTTGCACGTTAGTTCACCATAATTACCACTGAAACAGTATTGATAATGTTTTATTAACTCACCGTGAACTACACACTGATGTCTAGTAGTGCAGTCAACAACTTCGGTGCAAAGCTTTAACTACGTACTGAAGACTGCCTTATGCACTCGAAAATGCAGACATAGTATGCTCTGTGAACAGTTGATGATTTTTTTTCGTCTCCTTTTTATCCATTTCTTTACGTCATAATTTTTATTTTGTATTTTTCTCATCCTACTTTCTTATTCTTCCTTCCTTTCTATCCTTTCATTTATTATTTTTCGTCTTCCTTAATCTTACAAAATTTGCTATAAATTTTCTAAAATATTCAGCTTTATTTATTTATTTATTTGCTTCGTTTTGCTTTCTTCTTACTTCCTCCTCTTTTAATCTTTCTTATTCTTTTAACTTTCTTTACTCCTCACACTTCACTGTCTTATTGTCACTACTTTTTTTTTCTGAAAAAAAAAATGGCGAACAATTGTTTTTGCGATTTTGTCCTTAGACTTAAAAAGCACAAGTTTTTGTTTATTTCTTCCGATTTAAAAATAATCTATATGAAGACGTATACGTGGCTAATTCAACAAATAATTATAATGCGGAACTTCAAGGAAATGAAGAGGTTTTGGAACACGCTCAGGATGAGGTCCATGCAACATTTTGGTTGTCATCTTGAGGTAGACAAACAATTGCCTTGACTTGGAGAACACACGTTGAGTTCCATCGATGACATCACAAGGCTCCCCAGTCCTCCTTAATGAGGTCAGAGCCCTTCTCGCCAATCATCATGGCGACAGAATGCGTGTGACAGTTCGGGATCTCCGGCGCTATGGACAAGTCGATTACTCTCAAGCCTTGAACCCCGTATACCTTCAGACGTGGGTCCACCACCGCATCGGGGTCTGAAGCAGGTCCCATCTTGCACGTCCCGACCTGAACACAAGCACGTTATATCCGCATGAGTGAAGTATTTCAACTGAGATGTTGTCATGGCAACTGTGAGAGGCAGAAGCCTCGATTAGAAGACTTAACAAACAATAAAATGAAGGGTTCGGAGCCATAGTGGGCCAAGCGCCATTTATTAAAAACGGAGAAAGCAAGGGTTAAAGTTAAGTGAATGCCATAGGTCAGCGTTTCTCAAACATTTTTGAAGTGGGTACCACTTTTTTAAGTCACAACAGTTCCGCGGACCACCTTACTTTTGTTCCCTTCGAAAGCAAACTTATCATTTTTGTACCACATTTTAATACCAGTATACTTATATTTTAAAATAGAATTAATTAATTAAAATTAAATAACTTAAATTAATTTTATATTATTAGCTACTATAATTAAGCTAATGTTAATAGAAGAAGACTAGTGGCTTGTGCAGCAAATGCTGCAAACTAAGTTCATTAGACGTTCAAATAAACATTTTTCAGATTTATTATCAGTGAAGAATACCAGACATTCGGAAACTTATTTGCTTCCATAACAATGAAAGATACTCTCTCTCTCGAGCCAATACTGAAGACAACCACGCATATAAATATCTACACCACACCGCCATTAAATATATGAAAAAGATCCAACCCCACTCGATTAATAACTATAAAAATATTTGATTTTTAATAATATTACTATCTTACGTAAGTTTTATAGCTTTCAGTAACATATACTATATAGCCGCCACTCAGTAAAATATGGAAATCAAAATCTAATATAAGTTATTCTCCACATCTACTTATATAACCCCAAAACGTTTCACTTTCTTATCATCAATATAGCATTAATATGTATAATTAATGAAAAATAGTCACATCACGGCATTAACTACAATAATATTTTATTTATAATAGTAATAATGCCATCAAACCACCTCAAGTTTTGTAGTTTTTAATATCCAATACACAGCTGTACCCAGAAAATTACACACCACAGAATCGAACCTGTAAATTATTTTTAGTAAGTTAAGTTTTTAATAACCAATTTAATTTGAGCTCTAAATATGTCAGCATTCTTGCAGATCATGGCCTTCGTGTAATATTGTTTACTGTAGTGTGTGTTTTGTTTTATTCTGAAATGCAACACGGCCGACTTGATGCTCGCTTCGCTTCTCCTGAATGCAATTAGCTAGTTCTCAAAACTGACGACAGATGGATTTTGGAAAATAGGAAAATTATGTAGGAAAATTGACATTTCACTGAAAACTACTATTTTTCCGCAAAACTTTGTGTTCCAAGCTTCAAAATGAGGGGCCATTTATTAAAATCCGTTCAGCCGTTTTCCCGTAATTTCCATTACCATTTCAAATTATATATATAGATTCATCTTTGTTTCTTTAATAATTTAAGGCTATCAGAGTTTGGATAATTTTTAACTTATTAACAAAAAAAATAAATAAATAAATGTTAATACTCACATTAATGAGATGGATGACCCTGCCGATTCTTGTACAGTTCTATATTTGGACGTATGCTGATATGCTTAAGTCGGAGATCGTCACATACAGTAGGGGAGACTGTTGTACCTTTAAACAGTTTTCACATTTTATTTTTTTTAATTTTGGGAAATGGAATTTTTTTAATGAAAAAATGCTTGAAATAATTATTGAAGATTCCTTTACAACTTCCTATATGTATTTTCCTGCTTTACAGATCTATTAAGGATGGAAAAAATAAAATGAATAGATATGTATTGTGTTCAAAGGTACAACAGGATCATGTTCCTTGGAACATACTCTCTTGTAAGTTGGAACACATGGAATATAGGTGGGAATATAGCTGTAAAAACTAACAATCATATTTAAAATGTATTTTCATTCATAAACCAGAGCAGGCTTCTCTGATTTAGATATTATTTCCTGGAGAAGCAATAACTGCTTCAACAGCTTTCTTCAAGACATCCGAATCATTTGAGGACCTCTTTAATTCCAGACTTACTTCGTGACATGACCTTAAAATAAAAGAAAAACAAAAACCGATAGTATCGTATAATTTGGAACATGTTCCATGGTACAAGATGTTTTGTGTTCAAAGGTACAAGAGGGTGCACGTTTAAACAAATATGGCTCCGAAAAATAAGAGAGTCAAATAAATCATGGAAATTAAAATATGTTATTACTCACCAGATGATAGGGAACACACCGTACTTGAAAGATATTAACAAATGCAATCTGGTTTTGTGTTAGAAAACATACATCAATGAACGAAATGTTTACTTTTGGTACTAAAAAAACTTCTTTTGTCCACGGAACTCACACTTTGCAGTAAATCAAACTGAAACTATGGCCAGAGCTACTTAGCGGCTTTCCCTACAATCTACTTCAGTTTGAGTCCTCTAGGTAGCAGCAAAAATTAAAAAACAAAAAATGTTCAAAGGTACACTATGCTAAAGGTACAACAGTCTCCCCTACATCGAGTCGATTTCGGTAGCCTACTTTGTTTTTATTAGAGTTAGTGATGAAAACCCTTTCTCACACAGATACGTAGAAGCAAACTGAATTATAATCTCTAAAGCACCATTGTATGGTTCACTGTATTCTCTTTTCACTTGTGATGCGGTCCAGAAATTAACCATACCTTCCGCTTGGAATTTCATTTTAAGTCCGGTGTCATTCGAAAGTTCAATTAACTATTCTCTTTCACTCAACGAAAGTTAGTTAGTTTCAATATCGCAATGAAAGTGATCACGACTCATGAAAATTCGTCGTATTTACTTGGAAAATAAGTTTTTAATTGTGATCTCAGAGTTGTATTATTGGTGTACGACGTACAGTACGTACCCATTTCAATGTGCAGACTGGGTGTCGGCAAAACTATTAAGAAAGTCATAAATACATGATAAGGGTCGGTCCTCTGTTATGAATTTGGGTGGTCCCTGGCTGGGTTACAGGCGCGGCGCCAGATGTGCAGGGGAACACCACGTTCATAGTGCTTTAAATCTCTCTTTTGTTGTTGAGAGTAGAGTGGGAAGTCAGTAGACGGATAGGGTAATAAATTTCATGTGTCTTTTCCAAACTCTGAGATTTTCAGCTATAGAGTGATACGCAATTCGTTTGAATTTTATTTTTTTTTCTGTCTTTTTTGAAGGAACAGAAGGGCAGACCTCGAGGACCACAGGTGGTGCGCGGACCATAGTTTGAGAAACGCTGCCATAGATTAATGAAGATTGACATATCATTTAGTTTTAATGTGTATACTTTATATTACTTCCCATATGTTTCCATTGAATTATGGTAATAACTTCATTTTAACCCTTATTTTCTACGGTTTTAGTAAATGGCGCTTGGCCCACTATGGTTCTGAACCCTTCAAATAACATTGAGGAAGCAGTAGTTAATCTTATAAATATGATCAGGAGAGCTATAAAACAGCTAAACAGCATGCTATGGAATCAGGGTGCTAGCAGAATGATCTCCCATACTGTTATGGATAGCATATTGCATTACTGAGATGCTGTTTTGTTGTCATGGTATAGCCTATAACTGAAAGACAGAAACTTTGTTGTTGTCATGCCATTCCTCTCCCTCATGCATGACGTGGTAGCTATTAGGTTACTTCATTTTCAACTTTCCTCTCAAAATTCTCTTATGTCCCTTCAAACGCAACGGTGAAAATAGACAATTTAAGTAATATTAATATAAAATTAGAAAATCGGCACTAAAGAATATGCTACTGGAGCTAAATGACAGCTGTGAGCAGTATGGATGAAGATAAATACAAAAAAGACGAAGAAAAATAAAGGTAAACGTGCGAATTCTAAATGAGGCAGTAGAGCAAGTGGACAGCTTCAAATACTTGGGGTGTACTGTAAGCAGTAACATGAGCTGCTGCCAGGAAGTCAAAAGGAGAATAGCAATGACAAAGGAAGCTTTTAATAGAAAAAGGAACATCTTCTGCGGACCTCTGGAAAAAAGAACTAAGGAAGAGACTAGTGAAGTGCTTTGTATGGAGTGTGGCATTGTATGGGGCAGAAACATGGACATTACGAGGAAGTGAAGAGAAGCGAATAGAAGCATTTAAAATGTGAATATGGAGAAGAATGGAATGTGTGAAGTGGACAGACAGAATAAAAAATTAAGCTGTGTTGGAAAGAGTGAGCGAAGAAAGAATGATGATGAAACTGATCAGGAAGAGGAAAAGGAACTGGTTGGGTTACTGGCTGAGAAGAAATTGCCTACTGAAGGATGCACTGGAAGGAATGGTGAACGGGAGAAGAGTTCGGAGTAGAAGAGATATCAGATGATAGACGACATTAAGATATATGAATCATATGAGGAAACGAAGAGGATGGCAGAAAATATGAAAGACTGGAGGAAACTGGGTTTGCAGTGAAAGACCTGCCCTTGGGCAGAATACTAAATGAATGAATGAATATCAAATTACGAAAATCGGCACTTAAAAACTTATTTTAGGCCTAATGTCAAATTGTAAGTATCTCGATATTTATTTTTTACACCATCACAATCCTTTTTTAAACTCCGCATTATGACTGACAAAAATGGAAGACGCCAGTGGGAATTTCTGAAGAGATTTGAACTGCTCGACAAAAGCAGACGTCATTTCTTCCCTTGATAATATGAAAACTGCAGCACATAAAATGCTGAATGTGGGGTTTTCCGCTCAACCAATTTCTGGGGAAATTTCACTACGCCTCTCCTCTACTGGTTGGAAATACCAGACTCTAGTATCGATCCTGAGACCTACCAGGTACGAGTGTCTGCTGACGGAGAGTTCTATTAGGGGAGAGTTTTAAGGGGGTAGGAAGGTATGAACCATAATCGTCTGGGTTCTGTTACTTGCTGTTCAATCATCGCGAAATATACGAGTAGATGTAGGACTTGCTGTTGCTCAAAATCAATCATGAAATTGCCATAGCAACAATTACGTCATTAAGTAGATTGTATTTATAACAATGCTACGCCAGCGAAGGCTACGGCATGGATGAATATATAATAGGATGCGAAACTTACTGAGTTTCCCGTAACACATACTAGAGGCGCTGTTGTAGAAATTGACCTTGCTGCCATCTGTTTGTGGGAGGGGTGTTATTACATCTAGCAGCGCACCAAGTAGCGAAAAGAGTAATTACTCCATGCATTTAGCAGCGCACCTGGTGACGAAAATGTTAAACTGTGCAGAAAGTATTCCCTCCCACCCTCATCGATATTCAAAACTAACCCAATTTAAAATAAAACATTTACCGTTTTAGTCCTCACAGCATATTCTACTGAAAATTCTTACCGGAGCCAACAGAAAGATAAAAGAAACGATGTCTTTTACACTAACCGATTAAAATATAACCAGACAGAGACAAAAAATAAAGCAAAAGGTTAGATAATTGGGATTGTATTCTTTGGGTATTTATTGTACAGCGCAATGGAAAAGTCTGCAAGAACTACATAGATAGTTCAATTTATTATATTACTATTACTTTACAATACATTCAACACTATTTTTACAACGTCCATAAACATCACTGTTTAACATACACTGCTTATACACACACGTATCACTTTATGTTCACTTATTATTAGCAAGTTTCAGTCCGCCATCTCGCTCCTCGACTCTCCCGTACAGCAATATCTCGAATGGATAAATAGAGAACTCTGGGTAATGTACCCAACACGTAGTTCTAATGTTCACCACCTACGATTTATCTCCGTCCACGAGACAGGGTGTTTGTCTGTTGTCTTGTGATTGTCAAAAAAGATATCTGTCATGTAGTAGCGACTTATTTAACGATACTTTCAACTGAAGAGGTTATTAAGCATCGAAATCCAACGTAGACAAAAAATGGAGGACAGATTTTTTCTGGAGCCCTCTATTATGAACACGGTTTTCATACATTCCAAGAAATATGATTTGGGCTTCCCACATTTATTTATCTACCGGGAGAAGCAATGCTAAGAAATGTATCGCCCTTTAAAAATCAATCGTCCTCGCCTAGATATGAACCCGCGAACCTCGGATCCATTGGCTAGCATGGTACACTGCTCCGTCGATATAGGAGAAAGCCAATGTTTATCTGCTTAAATATAACACGCGGACCAAGTCCCCTGCAATCGGCAAGCATCATGTTTAGGTAAAGAACAAAGGTCAAGGAATATTATGGACAGTAAAAAACCGATCATATAGGTATTTAAGAGTTGTTAATTCATTATAAAAAGTGAATCTGATACAACGTTAATACAAATTAATTTTATTTCCTAGAGCACATCTATTTACAAAATAAAATAATAAACAAGTAAAAACAGAAGTAAAGAAGTAAATAAATAAATAGGCCTAGATACTATCTTAAACTCTTCAGCAATATCCTTAATACTTGCGCCGTTTTCAAGGCGTTGAATAATATTTTACTTTGTCATAAATACTCAGACGTGAACGTGTTTGTGACATGATGCCTTAGCGGTATGCGGGGACTAGAATTCTCGTCAAAACAACAGACCACATTGTACTGTTTTGCTGCTTTCTTTAGACTCAAACGTATCCTACTAAATCGGCGCAGCAGTGTATCCTCTGGAACGCCAGATCATCGGTGATGACGACATCTATGAAATCTCACTCACATTTTGTAACAGAGTTAACGTAGTAACCAAGTAAAGAGATAGGTTTGGAAGTAAATCCCGAAAAGACAAAGTATATGATTATGTCTCGTTACGAGAATATTGTACGAAATGGAAATATAAAAATTGGAAATTTATCCTTTGAAGAGGTGGAAAAATTCAAATACCTGGGAGCAACAGTAACAAATATAAATGATACCCGGGAGGAAATTAAACGCAGAATAAATATAAGAAATGCGTGTTATTATTCGGTTGAGAAGCTTTTGTTATCCAGTCTGCTGTCAAAAAATCTGAAAGTTATAATTTATAAAACAGTAATATTACCGGTTGTTCTGTATGGTTGTGAAACTTGGACTCTCACTTTGAGAGAGGAACATAGGTTAAGGGTGTTTGAGAATAAGATGCTTAGGAAAATATTTGGGGCTAAGAGGGATGAAGTTACAGGAGAATGGAGAAAGTTACACAACGCAGAGCTGCACGCATTGTATTCTTCACCTGACATAATTAGGAACATAAAATCCAGACGTTTGAGATGGGCAGGGCATGTAGCACGTATGGGCGAATCCAGAAATGCATATAGAGTGTTAGTTGGGAGGCCGGAGGGAAAAAGATCTTTGGGGAGGCCGAGACGTAGATGGGAAGATAATATTAAAATTGATTTGAGGGAGGTGAGATATGATGGTAGAGACTGGATTGATCTTGCTCAGGATAGGGACCAATGGCGGGCTTATGTGAGGGCGGCCATGAACCTCCGGGTTTCTTAAAAGCCAGTAAGTAAGTAAGTTAACGTAGTAACGGTGAAATTAACCATAAAGTTGCTTCTATTTCCTGGAAGGTAAATATGAGTGGATTATAATGACACTTGGTGTACCTGGTGGTGGAAGAGCATGGTATAGTGTCGGAGATGACATTCCCAGTAGGCGTCAGAGGCGAAGGTCAGGTGTTCGCAACCCGGTACTGGGATGTCGTGTAGGCGGACGCCAAAGCGTTGGAACTCCGGCGATGCTGCCAGCTGTAGCGCTAGACGCGTGACAGCCACGATGGACGCCACGTCCTTCGGATGGGCGAAGTAGTTCGGATGGAAGAGAGGCGCTTCCAGCGGGTTGCGGGACTTCAGGCGCACAGTTCCCTTGCTCAGCGGTCGCATGCCTGAGGCAACAAAAGCGAAAAGTTGTAAAAGTAGAGCTAGGAGCTGCACTTGTTTCAGTTCTGTAATGACTAAACCGGAAGCAACTTTCGCCTGCAGTCCAGACTCTGTTGTCACATGTGACTCACGTTTAAAGTTTTGTTCAGTGCTTTAAGGTTGTTACCAGTACGAGTGTTATGGAAACTGAAATTTAAGTAGGCCTATAGTTATTCTGAAACATCGTGTATACCCTAGCCATCCTTCTCTAATGAGCTACTTAATTTCCTAAGTACCTAACATTTTGCTTTTTTTGTTTGCTTCTTGAACTCTTACCATAATAATTTCCCCTGTCCAAGTATTCGATAAGTCCGTATTTTACTAATGATGATGATGATGATAATAATAATAATAATAATAGTATTATTATCATTTTAGTAGGATATTTACGACGCTTTATCAACAGCTTAGGTTATTTAGCGTCTTAATGAGATGAAGATGATAATGCCGGTGATGTGAGTCAGGGGTTCAGCACCGAAAGTTACCCAGCATTTGTTCTTAATGGATTGAAGGAAAATTTCGAAAAATATCTCAACCAGGTAACTTGTCCGAACTGGGATTCGATCCTGGGCCCGCTAGTTTGGCATCATGTCAGTCAACTAGTCCAAAGTGACGGACTATAATAATAATAATAATAATAATAATAATAATAATAATAATAATATTATTATTATTATTATTATTATTATTATTATTATTATTATTATTATTATTATTATTATTTTAGGACGGTTTATCAACATCTTAAGTTATTTAGCGTCTGAATGAGATGAAGGTAATAATGCCAGTCAAGTGAGTCAGGGGTTCAGAACCAAAAGTTACCCAGCATTTGCTCATACTGGGTTGAGCGAAAACTCCGGAAAAAACCTCAACCAGGTAACTTGCCCCGACCGGGAATCAAACCCGGGCCACCTGGTTTCGCGGCCAGACGCGCTAGCCATTACTTCACAGGAGTGGACTATTATTATTATTATCATTATTATTATTATTATTATTATTATTATTATTATTATTATTATTATTATTATTCATAGTTTTATGCTCAAGAGTAGGTCGTTAACTACAAATCCTGCATTATAAAAAATTACCTCTTTCCCACCTTCCTCATAGACTTCGTATAGAGCCATATATCTTAATTTTGACTATCATCTGATACTCGTATTTTACTCCACCCCGAACTTTTTTCACGTTCACCATTCCTTCCAGTAGTAATAATAATAATAATAATAATAATAATAATAATAATAATAATAATAATAATAATAGTAATAATAATAATAATAATGTCTCGTCACGAGAATATTGTATGAAATGGAAATATAAAAATTGGAAATTTATCTTTTGGAGAGGTGGAGAAGTTCAAATATCTGGGAGCAACAGTAACAAATATAAATGATACTCGGGAAGAAATTAAACACAGAACAAATATGGGAAATGCCTGTTATTATTCGGTTGAGAAACTTTTATCATCCAATCTGCTGTCGAAAAATCTGAAAGTTAGAATTATTTATGAAACAGTTATATTACCGGTTGTTCTGTATGGTTGTGAAACTTGGACTTTCAATTTGAGAGAGGAACAGAGATTAAGGGTGTTTGAGAATAAGGTGCTTAGGAAAATATTTGGGGCTAAGAGGGATGAAGTTACAGGAGAATGGAGAACGTTACACAACACAGAACTGTACGCATTGTATTCTTCACCTGACATAATTAGGAACATTAAATCCAGACGTTTGAGATGGGCAGGGCATGTAGCACGTATGGGCGAATCCAGAAATGCATATAGAGTGTTAGTTGGGAGGCCGGAGGGAAAAAGACCTTTAGGGAGGCCGAGACGTAGGTGGGAAGATAATATTAAAATGGATTTGAGGGAGGTGGGATATGATGATAGAGAATGGATTAATCTTGCTCAGGATAGGGACCAATGGCGGGCTTATGTGAGGGCGGCCATGAACCTCCGGGTTCCTTAAAAGCCAGTAAGTAATAATAATAATAATAATAATAATAATAATAATAATAATAATAATAATAGCGTCAATGTTTTTTTATATTATAGATAGTACCTATGGGGAATATAGTGAACGAAGGCAGGTGCTTGATGGGGCGGAACACGGCGTCGTAGAGCTGGTCCGACAGGTCGTGCGCCATGCGCAGGCCGCCCTCGTCGGAGTTCGTGGAGCCGGCGGCGAAGAGCAGCTCGACATCGGGCCAGCC
The DNA here is from genome assembly GCF_040183065.1 of Periplaneta americana. NCBI lineage: Eukaryota > Metazoa > Arthropoda > Insecta > Blattodea > Blattidae > Periplaneta > Periplaneta americana. The sequence goes on along the minus strand of NC_091122.1, from coordinate 17,999,661 downwards.
GGTGGCGTTCGGACCCGAGGGCACGAGCCCCACGGCCTCCACGCCCCCCAGCACGCTGAGCGGCCCCGACCCCGCCATCAGCCACCGCAGCACGGCGGACGGCTTCCTGGCGTCGGACTCCCTGATGCCCACCGACTGGTTCAGCAGGAACGTGAGGCCGCCCAGCCCCACGTGGTCCTGCAGGTTGAGCCCCACCGACAGGTCGCGCACCACCGAGATGTTCAGGTCCTGCGTGACAATATACAAGAGGAATAGTAAATACATATTGTTTGGTAAGTTTATTTATACACGCTTTAAGGGGAAGGATGGTATTTTTTTTAACTTTTTTCCTATTTGGTGTAAAATATTAATTTTTGTGGGCCCAAATTGGAAAAGAAAATATACCCAATGCAGGATTGTACTAAAACCGATATATCTAAACCGTTTTTAAAGATAGATTCAAACAATTTTTTGTAATGTATTTGCAAAAGCATGTTCTAGAAACTGTCTGTAACAGAATTTTGATATTAGTCCCTACCTTTGTAAAATAAACAATTAAAATTTAATAAGAATTTTCTGATTTCCTTTCTTGCAAACAAACGGACGTATTTTTTAAATGAAATCAATTAACAAAATTCTGTTACAGAGAAAAGTTACCTAATAGTCTAAAGAATGTGTGTTCTAAATTTCATGCATGTATCTATAATAGTTCAGAAATTATATCCATTTTTGTCTGGCAATGTAGCAAAAAAATGAAGTTACTGGAAACCGATGAAAGCGGGCGTGTGATTTAAAAATCCATAGCGCAGGGAGTTTAAAAATGACGACTCAACATCCGATAAGGGCACAAATACCCACAAAATGTTATGCTATGCATTCCACATATATCACAGAGTATTTGAAAGATTTTTTTTTTTTTTGAAAATTTACTAATTTTTCACCAAAAAATACCTTAACATCTGTGGTCATGTCGCGTGTTTAGGATCTGTGGTTATACCAGTAGGCCTTTTTTTTACTATTGTTGAGTTCCTGTTTCTATTGTGTGTTGTAGATGACTTGTGTTCATGTAACTGATTATAGATTTTTTATTAATATTTATGATATTGGTGATTGAGACGGCGATGAATCATCTATACTAATAATAAATCTGTAGCCGAAATTTTTCTGGTAATTTTCGATTTTCCAAAAATAATTGGTCCTAACAAATATAATTAACCACACTGAAACCGAAAATCGCTTTTTTGACATTTTTGTTTGTATGTCTGTCTGTCTGGATGTTTGTTACCTTTTCACGGATTTCGATGAAAATTAGAATATAAATTAAGTTCGTTGTTACTTAGATTTTAGGCTATATGGCATTCAAAATACGTTATTTAAAAGGAGGGTTATAAGGGAGCCTGAATTAAATAAATCGAAATATCTCGCTTATTATTGATTTTTGTGAAAAATGTTACATAACAAAAGTTTCTTTAACAATCATTTCCAATAAGTTTCATTCTTTAAAAAATTTTGATAGGACTGACATTTAATGAGATAAATGAGTTTTAAAATTAAAATAACTGCCATCTAAGGCGGTGTAATGAAATAAAAAACAAATGACTTCGTCTATAAGGGGCCTTGGACAACAACAATCGAAAGCTATGAAACATACCCTACAGAGAATGTTTCTGTGTTTGTATTAAGTAATATCGGAAGCTAAATTAACCGATTTGTATAATTAATTATTATTTCACCATTTGAAATTGTAGTTTCTCTAGATGGACATAATGCTATAATGTTATTACAGTAACTTCTGAGTGAATTGAGGACAGGTAAGATTAAAATAGCTTCTTATGCACAGAAAACTTGATAGGCTATTCTGTATATTCGTTTCCTGTATTTCTTAAAATAATGTTTATGTAACTTACATCCGTTATCAACACACTTTTTATATAATATAATATAATATAATATAATATAATATAATATAATATAATATAATATAATATAATATAATATAATATAATATAATATAATATAATATAATGTAATGTAATGTAATGTAATATAATGTAATATAATATAAGGTAATGTAATATAATATAATATAATATAATATAATATAATATAATATAATATAATAACATATAATATAATATTATTTAAGTTATTTGAAGGGTTCAGAACCATAGTGGGCCAAGCGCCATTTACTGAATACGTAGAAAACAAGGGTTGAAATTAAGTTATTACCATAATTCAATGGAAACATATAGCAAGTAAAATAAAGTATACACATTAAATCTAAATGATGTCAATGTTCATTAAACTATGGTTGCATGTAATAACAATTATGAAACATGTTAAAGGAATTGTCATTGCACCAAATGAGTGGACTCTGGACCAAAATGATCGCATTTTAATTATTTAAATACAATTTAAATTAAGTAGGCCTAACATATTAAACGATTTATCCTTCTATCAAACACAAATGTTCTCTGGATCAAACGTCCTATTTTAATTATGTAATTACTTTATATTTATTTCTAACGGGTGCAGCGGAGCGCACGGGTTCGGCTAGTGGTATATAAATTTCCAATTCTGCGTTTGTTTTTGTGACTGAGGAAAACCATGAAAATCCCCACTCAGATTGGTCGGCCACGGGGTTTGAACCCAGGGCCGTCCGATTGCAAGTCTCAAACGGTACTGTCTGAGAACGTATTTTTAGAGGTGGTAGTATGGATGTTCTGATTAAAAATGTTCTTACAATCATGTGTCCAATTTTCAATGGATGTTGAGATACAGCTCTCTGAATGTTAGACATAGCAAGCATTGCAAGTGGTGATGTGCAAGCTCTCTATCTTGTTGGGGTAGCTGCCACTGCTTTCTTTCTTCATAGTCGAGTTTCATAGGTAATTCGAGGGATTAAACACAGATTCATTCATATATTATTATTGGTAAATCTCTTTTTGTTCCAGTTGTAAATATACCCCTTACATTTATGTTATTAGTAGTGGCCTTTATTATTAGTTCGTAGAAATCAGTCTGGTTATTTAGATCCCAAACTCTGCTCATTTAACCCCCTAAATGAACTGCCCCTACACGAGACCTCACTAAATTGCTTTCTTTTACCAGAAAACTAGATTCACCCCATTTAATAAAAACCCTTAGGCCCATTTTCAAGATAAAATTTACAAATATATAAAACAATTGCTCACGCATTGTATTCTTCACCTGACATAATTAGGAACATTAAATCCAGACGTTTGAGATGGACAGGGCATGTAGCACGTATGGGCGAATCCAAAAATGTATATAGAGTGTTAGTTGGGAGGCCGGAGGGAAAAAGACCTTTAGGGAGGCCGAGACGTAGATGGAAAGATATTATTAAAATGGATTTGAGGGAGTTGGGGTATAGAGAATAGATTAATCTTGCTCAGGATAGGGACCAATGGCGGGCTTATGTGAGGGCGGCAATGAACCTCCGGGTTCTTTAAAAGCCAGTAAGTAAGTAAGTATAAAACAATTGCTCGTTAACTTTAACTCCCTAAATTAGTTTTCCCAACGTCAGGACCTAGCTAAATCACTTTCTCGCACACGTGAACGATAGATTCGCTATATGTCATCAAAATCCTTCGGCCCGTTTTCAAGCCAAAATTTACAGATCCCACAAAAATTGCTCGTCTGATTCTATTTGATACGGTTGATGAAATAGTAGGCTATAACGTATATCAAGTCCTGAAGAAAGTCTCTTGCTAAATTACCTAACAGGTATATTCCCCTTTTCTAGTGTTGCGTGATGATGGAATACATATGTAACTCCGAAATATTGAATAGTTCTGCGTCTATGGCACGGTGCAAAAACCCAAAAATGTTGTCCACCTCGAAAGTCTTAATACAGGGTGATTCACGAGGATTTACCGTCCCTTACGGGGCTTATTTCCGAAGACATTCCGAACAAAAAATGTAATATAAACATTTGTCCTAATCTCAATATTTTCAGGATTACACTAATTTGAAGTTGTTTGTAAAATACCATTACAGTATTCTTGAGTTTTAAGGATAAAAGAATATTACAGATAAAGAATGATCTATTCAGGAGTATCATTTTCTTTAATTAGCTAGTATTCTGAAGCTATAAAAATATTTTGTGAATTCCATAGTTGCTTCGTACAATTTTTTTTTTTTTTTCGATTTTTAACTACAAAATTACATTTTCTTACGCATTTATCACAAAAATTGTTACAATTCACGCCACTCTTGTAAATTCTTTAAGACTGTACATTAGGATGCATAACTAAACTGTAAAGAATCAAGTTCCTAAAGTCGTATTATTTGTAACAATTTTTTTGATAAGTGCTAAGAATGATACCATTTTTAGTTAAAAGTTAAGAAATAAAATCTGTGCAAAACATTTAACAACACATTTTTAGCTTCAGAACATTAGTCATGTAAAGAAATGACACTTCTGAATAGTTCATTCTGTATTTGTAATATTTTTTTACCTTTAAAACCAGGACAAAAGGTGTTTTACTAACAACTTCAAATTAATGTGACTTTGAAAATATTGAGATTAGGACAAATGTTTATATGACACATTTTGCTCAGAATGTCTTCGAAAATAAGCTCCGTAAGGGACGGTAAATCCTCGTGAATCACTCTGTATTTTAAATAAAATTCCATAAAAATGTTGTCGAGATCAAAGTCGAATCTGTACGCCTCTACAGTCTGCAGCTCCATTTAAAATGTATTGCGTCCACACAGCCCTGAGTTGAACTCACCTGGAGATGATCCCGGGGCCCGATGCCGGAGAGCATGAGGACCTGTGGAGAGTTGAGCGTACCCGCGGACAGAACGACTTCTTTGCGGGCCGCCACGCGGTGGCGCTCGCCGTTTCGGAGAAACTCGACCCCAGTCACCCGGTCCTCGTCTGTAAGCAGGCGGGTCACTCTGGACCGCAGTGAGATGTGCAGGTTGCGTCTCGCTCGCGTGCGGGGGTCCAGGAACGCCTTGTTGGAGCTGCAGCGGGCGCCACGACGTAACGTGCCCTGTGCACAACACGCGAAGCCCTCTTAAAACATCCGACACAAAATGTTCGACAAGTACTCTGCCTGAAGACTAACGTTTGTGCGAGATCGTGCGTATTTGCTTGGTTTCCGCACAGAACCAATACGCGGTAAGTGTGAAATACCACATTCAGTATTCCCAACGTAATACACATAACAATTTCCCTCTTCTTACCGCTTAAGCGCCATATTCATTTCACTGCTTTAGGCTTTTAACATATTATTTTTAGAGACGTTTAACATAATAATAATTATAAATTGGAAACTTACCACTGCAGTTTCACCTAAATTGCACGGTTAATTATTGTTTTTTAATATTTGCAAAAATTAAGTAAACTCTACAACACCACAAAAGTTACTGCATTTGTAATGCAAGTAACATTAAAGAAGCCGTGAAAAAATCAACAAGATTCCAGATGCCGATGTTATTACTGCAATATGTTATATAAATAATAATGTTAAAATATTAAAATGAAAAATAAATCATTACATAACCTTATCGTTTGTTTTAAGTTCGCGTTTATAGACTGGGGGGAAAAAAAGACAGACGTATATCACGGCTTGCTGGAATATAGTAAACACAGAAAACATTATAGCAACAATGTTGAAGATTGAAGCAGTAATTAGGAGAGGGAGAGACCGATTTATTAGCGAAGTGATATCTCCATATTTCTATTACATGTATTCGCGGGGATGTTCTGGCGACTTCGTTAGAATTAGCTTCCCCACACAGGTGTTGCGACACTTGTCAGCATCGGACAAATTTAGGGCCACCTTGAGCGGGGTTTCGTATAGACTCGATGAAGCATAAAAGCCGAAGTCGGACTAGACCCGTGGGAAAGATACTGCCAAGCTCGGGTTTTCCAAAGAACGGGTATTCTTGTGAGATATACAAACTAATTAGATGTTATGGGAAATCCAAAGTTTAAATTTAGAGATGACATATTTCGCGCCCAATAAGAAGAGATCTTGGTCCAGCTTATGAGGTCACTTTGGAGCAATAGGGAATAGATTTTAGGCCAGTTAGTGACGTAGTTTTTAACCAGTAGAATAGTTAGTTTTAGCGTAGGATAGGTTTTTATAAATAAGGGTGACGGGGAGCGGAGATCATCAAAACAACTTCACATCGTGTCGGCGGCCCTACATACAGGGCACAATAACTACTTCGTTTGGTGTCGACAGGACTACTTTTTCGCTTCGTGTCGACACAATCACAACATCTCATCGTGTCGGCGGCCCAACTTAATAGTCTTTCTTCAGGCGAAGACTCGATAGATTGAACTTTGTCATCGGCGAGACTACTCGCCAACGTTTAGGAGCTTCGATCGTAGTGTACGGGACAGAGTATTGAATTTATAGTATCGGATAGAGCTTATTCAGAGCTGCAACTGAGTCGATACAGAATTGCGACCAACGATTGAATTATAAGTCAGCCGGAAATACATACTCTAGGGTTTACCAAGTGAATACGACAATAAACTTATAGTTTTGGAATTTACACTGCCTTTTATATAAGTAGCCGGCTTGGGATTATTCCCGACATCAACCTACACCACAACCGTACCTCGGCTACCCTGAGTGAATCTCACGCAACACCGAGACGCACCCACCCTCAAATGGCGCCCAACGTGTAGTCACAATAACCACTCACCCTCAAATGGCGTCCAACGTGGGACCCCAATAACGACACCCACCCACAAATGGCGCCCAACGTGGGGCTCGAAGGAAGACAGCTGTTCCAGTGACCGGCCCCGGGTGCGAACACAGCACCAAACAACGAGGAGGACCGGACGGAGCAGTTCAGCCCAGCATAGCCGAGGAACGACGCTGGAAGGCGGGAACAGAACCAAGCCATCGCGACATCACAACACCACCAGTGAAGGCCACACGGAGACCACCAGAGAAGGCAACTCGGAGAGGCGGTGGCAAGTATGAAGGGAAGATGAATAAATGTGTATATATGTATATGATATTTTGGGGGAATAATTATAAAGTGTATATGTTTCAATTTCTGGTGTGATATTTTGGGTATATATATATATGTATTTTTTTTGTGTGTGATATTTTGGGGGAAAGTGAAATAAGTGTATTGCGTAATTTGTTGGAAGTGAGTAGAGTGCAAATACAGGCCTAGTTAGATTATTATTGGGAAAGCAAGCGTCGGATAGATGACAGAGTAGCATATAGATGATACTACGTAGCCATAGGAGTAAAGTAGTTAGGAAAATACGAGAAAGACGAGGAAATAGAAACAAGGGAACCATGGAGCAAAGGAAGGACGAGGAAATTATGGAAATCAGAGAGGAGGTCGAGAGTAACGCAGGACAGGAAATAGAGGGAGAGCGATCGGTGGAAAAGCAACAGAGGAGAGAAAGTGGCAAAGGGGAAATGACGCTAGAACAGTTATGGGAGCAGATGAGACAATTCATGGAAAATAAATTAGACAACAATTCAAGGGAAAGTAGAGAACAAATAAAACAAATGGAAACTAAATTAGAAAATAACTCGAGGGAAAGTAGAGAACAAATAAAGCAAATGGAAAATAAATTAGACAACAATTCAAGGGAAAGTAGAGAACAAATAAAACAAATGGAAAATAGATTGGGGGAAAGTTCGAGAGAGATTAGAGATCATATTGCAAAATTAGCGGAGAGAGGAAACAAGATGGAGGACAAAATAGAGAAGCTAGAGGGGAAATTAGCCGAGAATGGGATCGGAATGGAGAACCAATTGAAGATAGCTATGGATAGGATGTCAGAAAGTATGAAGGATTTAGAAGTTAGAGTTAGAGATAGCGCTACTAGAGAGAATAGCGACCTAAAATCAGCTGTTGAGGAAACGATAGTGGAGAAGGTTCGAGAAATTCAGAATTCGGTGGAAGAGAAAATAGGTGAGATGGATCAGGAAGTGGACGGTCTCAAGCGAGCCATAAAGAATAAAGAAAGGGCGGATAACGAATGTTTGGAAGAATTAAGAAGTAAACTAAACTCAATAAACGACGTACTAAATGGGGGTAGTCCCGCAAATTTAAGCGGACATAGCAGCTCGGACCGTGCAGTTTCTAGACAAGAGGGCACAAGTGAGAGCCCGGCATCAGGTAGCAACATAAATGTAAGACATGTTAACAATAGTGTTGGTGAGGAATGTCAGACCTCACGGGATGATGTGCGTAGTGAGTTGATAAATGTAAACGACAAGGCATATTTAGGCCGTCCCCAGTACCCCACTCACATTTTGAATGAGATTGGTTACCCTATTTTTGATGAGGTTGAATTTTCAAACCCACATAACCACATAAGTGAGCTAGAAACGTACTTTAGAGTAAGAGGGGTGCCGGATGACTTAAAAATGACTGTCGTACGAAAGAGCCTAAAGAGCCGACCACTCAACTGGGCGCTAGTGGCCCTAGGGGATAATGTCACTTATGAGGAATTCAGAGAAAAATTTTCGGAGAGATACTGGGGACAAAGACAACAACAAAGAATTAGGAAGGAAATTAATCAGAGCAGGTTTGACGCGGGAAGAGGCGTCTCTATGATAGACTATTTTCTTGAAATTGTTAAGAAAGGGAAAAGCCTCAATCCGCCAATACCGGATTCAGAGCTGATCCAAACTGTGATTTCGCAGTATCCCGAGAACATAAGATATAATCTGATCGTAGCAGGGCCCCGAGACTTCGGGGAAACAATAGATTTATTGACTGCGCTGGATGGTTCGGACGCCACGCACTATGAATGTAGTGGACAGGCAGATTATGAACATGGCAAAGGAAAGGGTTCAAGCCCCACCGACCAGAAAGCGGGGAAGGGGGCAAGTACGGCCTTTTCATCCCCAAGGACAGGAGCCCAAAATCAGAGTAACTGGGGTGGTGACAGGAGCCCCAACAATGCACATAGTCGGTACCATAATGGCCATAACGGAGGGAAAAGTCCCAACAGGGAGAGAAGGAGTGACCCGCCATTTGGGGGTCCTTACAATAATAGTAGGAATAACCAGAGTAGTCATAACAGGATGAGGAACGATCGAGGAGGTGTTGGTCCCGTGCGTAGGGTTAACCACATACGATGGTACACGGGAAGACAAGAAAATGGAAATAATAGGCTTAGAACCCAACCACACTGGCTTAGGAACAGAAATTACAGACAGGGATTCTGGCAGCCTAATTTTAGCAGGGGACCGCAAAATCGAGGTGATTGGAGGAGACAGGAGCAGGAGAGAGATAGGCGAGGCGTCCTACAAGAAATGGCCTCACAAGGGTGCAATAGGCCACCTACACAGTGTAACGTGGGACAAAGCAGGAATAGAGACATGAACGGACGTCAGCAAAGTCCGGTCAGAATGAGTATGGGCCGGGAGCCTATAAATTGTAGAAATAGAGACGAGGTAGCAGTGGAACCGACTGCATCACACTCGGGAAACTGCTAGACAGAAGTCTCAAGGGTTCGGAGATTTCTGTAGCTAAGTGCAATAAGTCACTATCAAAAGAATCCACCAACGCGGTAAGCGTAAAGAGACAGAGCGAGATTACTAACCCAGAGTTAGAAAATAATGGGACTTATGTATTGCCTTATATAGATGCTAAAATATTTGGGATTAAGTGTTGTGTGTTGTTGGACTCGGGCTCCACAAATAATGTATGCAGCTTGGAATTTTTTCAAAAGGTTAGGGATTCAGGAATAAAACTGCAAACGTTACCCATATGTTCACTGTACTGTGCGGGCGCCCTAAGCAAGAAGAAGGAAAAGGTAAAATATCAAGTGTGGTTCGAGTTAGAGTGCGGAGAAGTGAAATTAAATGCTATTTTTCTTGTGATACAAAGGTTGACTACCGACATCATTATTGGAGTAGAAAGCTTCTATGAATGGCACGCGCTATTAGATTTCAGGGAAAACAGACTAGGGGTTACGGCAGGTAACGGCAGTGTAGGCCATGTCCCATTCAGTAGGGATAGCGCTAGATCGGAGTTAGATGAGAGAACCGCGGAAGAGATAGGATTACAGGAAGAGTTATTTTTCGTAGAGCATCTAAACATTTGTAAGAATGTAATTATAGAGGTTAATCCGTGGGAAGGTAACGAGGTAACTAGGGGAGTGTGTCAAGTAGGCTGCGGAGAATGCGAGTTATGTATCGGCGAATTAGTCCAGGCGAGACAAATAGGACGTAATCTCATTAGCGGTAGGGCCAGATATTGTAATGAGATTTCGCTTGGCGATCTTAGGCAGGTAGTCGCGTCTAACAATAGGAAGACAGATACTTTCGAAATAGTAAGAGATAAAGTTAACCAGGCACACGGCCTGAGTGAGAGTGAAAGAAAACGCTTAATGGATGTTGTAGGTAGCCATTTAAATGTCTTTTCAGACGCGCCGGGTCTGTGTAGAGTGTATACACACAAAATTAAGGTGGTAGGAATGGAGGAATTTCGGCATAAATGTAGACCCATCCCCCTATCTTTAAGGGATCAGGCAGACGAAGTCATAAATGATATGTTAAAAGACGGAGTTATAGAAGTATCGGACTCGCCTTACGTAAATGCATTGTGCTGGGTTAGGAAGCCCAATGGAAGCTTAAGAGTAACGATCGATGCCCGACACGTTAACTCGTTTTCAGTTAAAGATAATTTCAGGACGGAGTCAGTGGACACTTTGTTAGGCCGTATCAGTGACTGTTCTATATTCACTAGTTTGGACTTGACCAGTTCGTATTGGCAGATTCCGCTGGACGAGGACTCGAGAAAATTCACAGCGTTCCTACATAACGGGAAAGTTTATCAGTATACCCGATGCCCATTCGGCATCGCGAGTTCTGGATCTGCGCTACTAAGGGCACTTGACATAATTTTTGGTGATTCGACGAAAGGTTTTCTGGCACAGTACATTGACGATTTTCTTATATATGGCAATAATGTTGATAGGCATATTAGGGATATTGATTTTGTACTTACTAAATTGAGAGAGGCTGGTATGACAGTCAAGCTGGGGAAAACAGCATTTTTTAAAGTTGAGACAGTTTTCCTGGGTTACGTAATTTCGTCTGACGGAATTAGACCGGACCAAGAGAGAATTCAGAGCATTTCGAGGATCCCGCCGCCGCGGAACCGGAAACAGGTTCGTAGGTATCTAGGTATCCTACAATACCAGAATCGGTTTCTCGTCAATTATGCTAAGCATGTAGCCTCACTCAGAGCATTGTTGAAGAAGGATACACCCTTCAGATGGGGGTCGGCAGAGCAGGAAGCATTCGATCGAACGAAACTGCTTTTCGCCGACTCAATTCTGTTGGAAAGGCCTAACGACAGCCTACCTTTTCAGATTTATACGGATGCGTCTTCATATGGATATGGAGCAATTCTATGTCAGACAGATGAAGATAACAAGCGACATGTGATTGCCACAGCTTCTAGGGGACTGTCGCGTACCGAAAGCAACGCATCAATCACGGAACTAGAGATTTCTGCTGTGTACTTCGCACTACAGAAGTTCCGTCAGTATATCTTTAATAGGCAGATCATCATATTTACTGACCATGTAAGCCTAGCTTTTCTGAGTAGATGCAAACTGACGAACTCTAGAATATCTAGATATGTGCACGAGATTTTGGCTCATGATGTGACGATTAGACATATTCCGGGGGCAGACAATATTTTTGGTGATTGTCTCTCTCGTTTGAATTCCAGATCGGGGCTACCGGAAACTATCACCGCCCCCGCGTACGAAATTGCCGTGATGAAAATTGATTCCACGAGGAATGGAGCTCTGATGGGAAAATTTCGGAAAATTGCAGATTTGCAGCAGGAGGATTCCACGATAAGGGCCTTAATGGACAAAGCTAGAGAAATCTCACAGGTGAAAGACGAAGTGTATGGATTGCGCTCTGGTATCTTGTATAAATTGCATGGTAGGGATATCCAGAAGTGGAAGATATACATACCTGCGAGTATGGAGAATGAACTTATAAATAACTTTCACCTATCTATGTGTCACTCTGGGAGTGATAGGATCATTTTAACTATGTCAGAATCATTTTATATTAAGCAACTGTCAAAGAAGGTTAGAAGGGTAATATCTCGTTGCGAGGTCTGCCAGAGGGCGAAACCTCTAAATGTAAGGTATGACAATGTACCACAGGTCATTATCAGGGGTAAAAAGAATGAACTTGTAGCAGTGGACGAACACGGTCCAATGCCCACATCGTCCTTCGGACACAGGTACATATTTGTTACGTACGATGTATTCACAAAATTTGTAAAGATTTACCCTTTAAGAAATATCTCTAGTAAGTTGTGTGCTGACAAGCTGGTTAGAGATTACATACCGACTTACGGTCCGGTAACAGCGGTGCTCAGTGACAATGTGTCGGTACATAAACCGAAAGTGTTTTGCAAAAGGCTGGAAGATGCGGGCGTGAAACTATACAATTGCTCCGCATACTTTCCCAGCGGTAATCCCTGCGAAAGAGCGCTTAGGGATATATCATTGTACCTCCGTATTCTGTGTCACCGAAACCATAAGGACTGGTTTAGGCAATGTGAGGTGATTGAGAGAGTCATGAACCACTCTATCAATCCAACGACCGGAATAGCTCCGATCAAACTTATGTTAGGTATCGATCCCGATCCCATGATAAAGAGTTTGCCTCAGGCAATACAGGAGGGTGAGCCTCCTAGTGCGGAACTACTGTGTAAACTAGCTTTCGACCGAATCAGGAAAAAGGCTGAGTATAGACTCGGTAAAGTTAAAAGATATCGCCACAAATGGGAGCCCTCACCCGGCGATTTGGTATTGCTAAGGGACGTGAAGTTATCTTCCGCCCTTAGAGGACGTTACTCACGCATGGAGCTACTGTACAAGGGGCCCTACGAAATTAAAAGTAAATACGGAGACCATACTTTCGAATTGGTAGAAAGGGGAAAAAGTAAACCTGTTGGAAGGTACCACAAGCAACTCTTGCGGCCTTTCAAACAGGAGAGGCAAGGAGGCAGGAATGAGAAAGAGTAAGGATAGTTAGTATCACGCGTACAGCTAGGTGAACATGTACAGGGCGGCTGGTACAACCAAGCACGCAGAGTGTGTAACTGATCAATGAATAAACAAATGTAAATATGTGAATGAATGGGACTGTACATATGTAAATGTGGATATAAATTGTACATTGTTGTGCTTATTGTGTGAGAGTTGTGTACATAGAAAGGCTTGTGAAGATATATGTAATATTTATTGTAATTGTTTGTAGTGACATTGTAATCTCATTGTATTGTAAATAATGTGTTACCGGCTGATAGCGTAGGGGAACTATGAGGCTAGTTATAGGCAGAAAGCGGGGACATCTCATAACATTGGAAACTCTTTCGGGAATTTCCAATGGTTATGTAGATGGGCATTTGAAGCAGTAATTAGGAGAGGGAGAGACCGATTTATTAGCGAAGTGATATCTCCATATTTCTATTACATGTATTCGCGGGGATGTTCTGGCGACTTCGTTAGAATTAGCTTCCCCACACAGGTGTTTCGACACTTGTCAGCATCGGACAAATTTAGGGCCACCTTGAGCGGGGTTTCGTATAGACTCGATGAAGCATAAAAGCCGAAGTCGGACTAGACCCGTGGGAAAGATACTGCCAAGCTCGGGTTTTCCAAAGAACGGGTATTCTTGTGAGATATACAAACTAATTAGATGTTATGGGAAATCCAAAGTTTAAATTTAGAGATGACATATTTCGCGCCCAATAAGAAGAGATCTTGGTCCAGCTTATGAGGTCACTTTGGAGCAATAGGGAATAGATTTTAGGCCAGTTAGTGACGTAGTTTTTAACCAATAGAATAGTTAGTTTTAGCGTAGGATAGGTTTTTATAAATAAGGGTGACGGGGAGCGGAGATCATCAAAACAACTTCACATCGTGTCGGCGGCCCTACATACAGGGCACAATAACTACTTCGTTTGGTGTCGACAGGACTACTTTTTCGCTTCGTGTCGGCGGCCCAACTTAATAGTCTTTCTTCAGGCGAAGACTCGATAGATTGAACTTTGTCATCGGCGAGACTACTCGCCAACGTTTAGGAGCTTCGATCGTAGTGTACGGGACAGAGTATTGAATTTATAGTATCGGATAGAGCTTATTCAGAGCTGCAACTGAGTCGATACAGAATTGCGACCAACGATTGAATTATAAGTCAGCCGGAAATACATACTCTAGGGTTTACCAAGTGAATACGACAATAAACTTATAGTTTTGGAATTTACACTGCCTTTTATATAAGTAGCCGGCTTGGGATTATTCCCGACATCAACCTACACCACAACCGTACCTCGGCTACCCTGAGTGAATCTCACGCAACACCGAGACGCACCCACCCTCAAATGGCGCCCAACGTGTAGTCACAATAATCACTCACCCTCAAATGGCGTCCAACGTGGGAACTCAACAACGACACCACCCTCAAGATAGATATATTTGTTTTCCAAAGTTGCCATCATTGAACAGAAACCAAGATGGAGATTTCATTGCAACTAATTAGAAATTCCTCTTTCAGGTATGTAATAAACGACCTTCGCACAAAATAATGTACGATACACGAGCGGTATGTTTATTTTCATGTTCTCGGAAATTAAAAAAAGCTCAACTACGTTTCGCTTTTTCAATCTTTTCCTCGAACATGAAAACGTCAACATACCGCTCTTGCAACGCATATTACTATATCACATTTTTTCACACTTTCCGAGGACAGATATTGACATAATATGAAAAAAAACTACTTTTAACGCCGAAGTGGTGTGCAACTTGAAAATACGACACAGTCCTGCAATCTATCCGCAATATGCGGAACTCGAATTACGCAAGTTAAGTGGGTAAACATCTACTACTTTTTCATGCACTTATATTATTTTACACAGTTTAAGGAACTAGAGTAAGTTAATAATATTTACACACACACACACACACACACACACACACACACACACACACTAAAAATACTTTCAATAAAACTTAAATTTATATGAAGATCTTCAGCAGTGGGTTGTTAAAATCTATATATATATATATATATATATATATATATATATAATTTGAACTGGTAATGGAAATTACAGGAAAACGGCTGAACGGATTTTAATAAATGACCCCTCATGTTGAAGCTTGGAACTCAACGTTTCTCAGAAAAATAGTAGTTTTCAGTGAAATGTCAATTTTTCAACATAATTTTCCTATTTTCCAAAATCCATCTGTCGTCAGTTTTGAGAACTAGCTAATTGCATTTCAGAATAAAACAAAACACACACTACAGTAAACAATATTACACGAAGGCCATGATCTGCAAGAATGCTGACATATTTAGAGCTCAAATTAAATTGGTTATTAAAAACTTAACTTACTAAAAATAATTTGCAGGTTCGATTCTGTGGTGTGTAATTTTCTGGGTACAGCTGTGTATTGGATATTAAAAACTACAAAACTTGAGGTGGTTTGATGACATTACTACCATTAGAAATGAAATATTATTGTAGATAATGCTATTATGTGACTATTTTTCATTAATTATACATATTAATGCTATATTGATGATATGAAAGTGAAACGTTTTGGGGTTATATAAGTAGATGTAGAGAATAACTTAAATTAGATTTTGATTTCTATATTTTACTGAGTGGCGGCTATATAGTATATGTTACTGAAAGCTATAAAACTTAAGTAAGATAATATTATTAAAAATCAAATATTTTTATAGTTATTAATCAAATAATTTTATAGTTATTAATCAAGTGGAGTTCGGTCTTTTTCATATATTTAATGTGCGTTTGGTGTAGATATTTACAGAGTGATTTATATAGAACTGACACATTTCTTTTTTTAATTATTCCGTTGGAAATTTATTCAATGACCCAATTTTAGCACCAAATTAAGCAGAATGTTCTGGAGTTTCGATTCCTTGTCACTAGGTGCGCAGATGTTTATGTTTTATTCCTACTGTTGGCAGCACTGACCCAATTTTAGCACCAAATTAAGGAGAATGTTCTGGAGTTTCGATTCCTTGTCACTAGATGCGCAAATGTTTATGTTTTATTCCTATTGTTGGCAGCACTAGATGCGCAGATGTTTATGTTTTTATTCCTATTGTTGGCAGCTGTTTTCGACATTTTGTGTCAACGTGAAAATGCAGTACACATTAAATCAACGACTCTTCCTTGTGAAGCAATACTGGATTACGAATTCAATTACAGCTACTCAAAGGGCATACCAGAGAGAATTTGGTGTTCGCAATCCTCCCAAAAGAAACACAATACTGGGACTGGTAAACAAATTGGAAACAACTGGATCTCTGGTGAGTGAAAAGGGCAAGCATCGTTCATCTAGGCTTCCCACGGTTGTTGTTGACGTAAGAGCACGACTGGAGCAGTCACCCAAAAAATCATTAAGACGTTTGTCTTTGAGTTTGTTGAGCAACTGGACGATGTAGAGCTGAGTCAAGGATATTTTCAGCAAGATGGCGCTACATGCCATACATCAAATGAATCCATGGAACTACAGTAATTGCAAGTTTCTTTGACGACCGAATAATTTCCAGGAACCTGTGGCCACCGAGATCTCCGGATTTGACAACGCCGGACTTCTTTCTATGGGGTTACTTAAAAGACAGGGTTTACGCCACACGTCCCCAGACATTGGACGATCTGAAGCACAACATCACACAGGAGATTCAAGCTATTGACAACAGAGTCCTCCAACGAGTGGCCAATAACATGGAACGACGTGTTGAGTTGTGCCTTATACAGGATGGAGGACATTTTCAACATTTGCTATAGAGGTAAATAATCTCCCAAAATTCCTCTACATTTTAGGTATAATAAGTTGTCGCTAGCACAATTCGTTTTGAAACAATTAATGAAAGAAATGTGTCAGTTCTATATAAATCACTCTGTATATGCGTGGTTCTCTTCAGTATTGGCTCGAGAGAGAGTATCTTTCATTATTATGGAAGCAAATAACTTTCAGAATGTCTGGTATTCTCCATTGAGAATAAATCTGAAAAATGTTTATTTGAACGTCTAATGAATTTAGTTTGCAGCATTTGCTGCACAAGCCACTAGTGGTAATACAACACCAACTGACAAGTACCAACAGCAACTGCAAAATAAATATACATCAAGAATTATAATATGAACAATTATTAGAACAATATTTCTGTTAATTCTACTAATAGGTTTATAATAGCTGCAGAACGTAAACAATGTTGCCGACAGAATCATTTTTTCCTCTGACGAAACTCTTTAAATCGACTAAAATCCATTCCTTAGTATTAAAATAAAATTAATTCATGGAGAACAAACTGAATTCGGGATTTTCCGCGCCCCAAAAGACTTTCATTCTGTACATTTTGCTCAGATTCGGGAAAGTCCCGGAAATTCGGGACGAGTGGCAACCCTGGTATAACGGATCCAATAACAGTTTTTTTTTCCTTCCTTTTTTTCCTCTTCCTTATTTGCTATTATTATGGGAGCGAATGGTTAGAACAGTTCCAATTCGTCCTTTTCTGTTACCGGTTATTTGACCTCAGAGTAAGAACACATAAGAGTGTACTTGAAAGAAGCGCAAAATACTTTGCTTTCGCCCGATGTTGAAATTGCACAACCGACTGAGCTACTTCACATATAATTTAAAAGCGAGGCCGTGCTCTAGAGAGTTGAAGTCACATCTCCTTACCTGAATGAACTGAAATCCTTCCTGATGTTCGCCGTTCGTGTCACGTATGGCGTAGCCCATGGAGCTAGCGGCTTGCAGGAAGGCTGCAGATAGGGGTGTTCGAAATGGTGATTCGCTGATAGTTACAGGGCCGCCAGATGCGTGATACGGAGTGCGGGCTAGATAAGGGTTCTTCTGATCTTCAGACTGCAAGAAAATCAGGCCAACAAATTTAATACAGACCGATTATTTGTTGTAAAGTTGCATTATTTTAGTATATTAAAATATTTCAAGATTAAAAGAAGACTAAGACGAAAGAGAAGTAGAAGAAGATTTATAAGAGAGAGGATCAGAAGGAGATTAAGGGAGAGGAGCAGAAAAAGATTAAGGCGGGAGAGAATCAGAAGAAAATTAAGGAGAGAAGAGAGTAGAGCAGAAGGATATTAGGAAGGGAGAGGAGCAGAAAAAGATTAAGGATGAAGAAGAAGGGAAGAACTTAAGAAAATTAAGAAAGTAGAGCAGAATAATGATAAGAGAGAGGAACAGAAGGTAAAGTAGAGAATGGAAAAGATAAAGATTAGCAAGCAGAGAATCAGAAGAAGATTAAGAAGGGAGAGAAGCAGAAGAAGATTGAGGAAGAGGAGCAGAAGAAAATTAAGAAGAGAAAAGAACTGAAGAAAATTAATTAGGGATGAGGTAGAAATACATTAAGAAGAGACAGGAACAGAAGGAGATTAAGTAGGGACATTGGCAGAGGAAGATTTAGAAGGGAGAGGAGCAGAAGAAGATTAAGTGAGGATAGGAGCAGAAGATTAAGAGGGAACTGGAGCAGAAGAAGATTAAGAAGGAACTGGAGCAGAAGAAGATTAAGAGGGAACTGGAGCAGAAGAAGATTAAGTGGGGATAGGTGCAGAAGAAGGTTAAGAGGGAACTGGAGCAGAAGAAGATAAGAAGGAACTGGAGCAGAAGAAGATTAATAAAGGACAAGCTGAAGAAGATTAAGTGGGGATAGGGGCAGAAGAAGATTAAGAGGGAACTGGAGCAGAAGAAGATTAAGAGGAAACTGGAGCAGAAGAAGATTAAGTGGGGATAGGAGCAGAAAAAGATTAAGAAGGAACTGGAGTAGAAGAAGATTAATAAAGGACAAGCTGAAGAAGATTAAGTGGGAATAGGGGCAGAAGAAGATTAAGAGGGAACTGGAGCAGAAGAAGATTAAGTGGGGATAGGGGCAGAAGAAGATTAAGAAGGAACTGAAGCAGAGGAAGATTAATAAAGGACAAGATGAAGAAGATTAAGAAGGGTCAAGAGCAGAAGGAGATTAAAAAGGGACAAACAGAAGAAGATTCATTAAAGATAGGAACAGAAGGAGATTCAGAAAGGATACGAGCAGGTGGAGAAGAACAGGAAAGCGAAAGAGAAGAGGATTAAGAGAATCCGAAGGAGCAGAAGCACCTTGAGGAAGTACTTGAGGACGTGTTGGTAGCCCCAGCCGGGGTTGCCGGCCGTCTGCCAGCGGTCGTAGTCGTGGCGGCTGCCCCTCGTGTACAGCATGTAGTTGATGACGCTGGTGCCCCCCAGCACCTTGCCGCGCGGCCACACGCAGCGCGCGTCCCGCAGGCCCTGGCAGACCCCCGGCGTCGGCTCGGCGCGGTACCCCCAGTTGAGCGCCGTGGGGATCGTGTACGACACCAGCAGCGGCACCTGCACCACGCGAGGCATGGAGTGAACCAAACCACCATGGATAAATATATAATAGGGTGCGAAACTGCGGGCAGCACCATCTGGCAGTGGGGAGCTGAAATAAGATGATCAGCGCCCAACGTCGTAGGTGGTGAACATTAGAACTACGTGTTGGGTACATTACCCAGAGTTCTCTATTTATCCGTTCGAGATATTGCTCGAAGACTCGACGAAGACTCGACGAGGAGCCAAGATGGCAGACAGAAACTTGTTGCTAATAAGTGAACATAAAGTGATATTACGTGTGTGTATAAGCAGTGCATGTTAAACAGTGATGTTTATGGACGTTGTAAAAATAGTGTTGTTGAATGTATTGTAAAGTAATATAATGAATTGAACTACCTAAGTAGTTCTTGCAGACTTTTCAATTGCGCTGTACAATTAATACCCAAAGAATACAATCCCAATTATCTAACCTTTTGCTTTATTTTTTTTGTCTCTGTCTGGTTATATTTTAACTGGGTAGTATAAAATAGATCGTATCTTTCCTGCTGACTCCGGTAAGAATTTTTAGTAGAAGCTGCTTTGAGGAATAAAAATGTAAATGTTTTATTTTAAATTGGGTTAGTTTTGAATATCTATGAGGGCGGGAGGGAATACTTTCTGCACAGTTTAACATTTTCTTCACCAGGTGCGCTGCTAAATGCATGGAGTAATTTATTACTCTTTTCGTTACTTGGTGCGCTGCTAGATGTAATAACGCCCCTCCCTCTAACAGGTGGCAGCAAGATCATTTTCTACAACAGCGCCTCTAGTATGTGTTACGGGAAACTCGGTAAGTTTCGCATCCTATTATATATTCATCCATGAAACCACACCGAAAACAGAATCAGCACTGTGCAGAAACACGCTGTGGTCTACCTGCGATATCATCTTCTCGTCGCCCCCAGCCTCCAGGAGGAGCACGGTCCAGCCGGTGATCTCGGACAGCCGGTTAGCAACCACGGCTCCTGCCGAGCCTCCGCCAACCACGACGAAGTCGTACTCTTCGGACAGGAGTTCGTTCCGGAGGGGGTCAGCGTGTGTATGGGAGCAGCATAGGACGAAAGCTAGTATCAGAATCGACATCTTGCTGGGAGGGTTGCCTGAAAAGGGAAAACAAGTAGAGAAAATTAATTCAAAGAAGCTGGAGACCAATTACAATAAACCAAGACAAAAAACACACCAAGGAAAGCGAGGAAAGAGATGCAAATATGGAGAAGAGAAGACAAAGTAAGGCAAGCGTGAAATGGGAAAAGAGAGAATGAAGAAAGAGTAGAGATAAAGAAGAGAGAATAAATAAATAAAAACTAAGAGCTGAAAGAGTAATGGAGGGCGGCCACTAGAGGGAACCCAAGAGTTGGAACTTAATCTGAGACGATTCTGTCCGGCGTCGGGGTGGATATCCGGTGTGGCTTAGTGGATAAAGCATCAGCACGTAGAGCTGAAAACCCGGGTTCAAATCCCGGTGCCGGAGAGAATTTTTCTCCGTTCCATTACTCTTTCTTTTTTTTCAGTAGGTTATTTTACGACGCTTTATCAACATCTAAGGTTATTTAGCGTGTGAATGAGATGAAGGTGATAATGCCGGTGAAATGAGTCCGGGGTCCAGCACCGAAAGTTACCCAGCATTTGCTCATATTTGGTTGAGGGAAAACCCCGGAAAAACCTCAACCAGGTAACTTCCCCGACCGGGAATCGAACCCGGGCATCCATTACTCTTTCATCGTGTAATGACGCAGGATACCTGCATGGGAATATCATATGTACTTCAGTACATTAAAATAATATATAAAAACTAAGAGGACAAGGAAGGAGTGAAGAGGGACATAACGAAGAAATAAGAGGGAAAAGCGGGAGAAGACGAGGGAAAGAAAGGCAGTTAAAGTAAGAAACAAGAAAAAACAAAATGAATAATAAGAGGGACAGTGAAAGTTGAAAGCAAACAAGCAAAAGGAACACAGAAAAGAATGAAATAGTCAGTAAATTCCAAAGGGAAATTGAAGAGAATATTTTGGAAAAAAGAATGAGAAATAAGAGGAAATAGGAGAGAGGTAAAGATTAGAAAGAGGCTGAAGAATAGAGCAGGAGAGAAAGGTACATATAAACAGTAAAAACAAAACAATAATGTATAAATATAGCCTAGTCTTTCTATATTCTGCTCACGTATTTAACGACTCACCGCCGCGCGCTTTTTCAGCCTCGGAAGATATCAGAATATGGAAATTTTAGGAAGGCGTGGCGAGTTTTCTATCTGAAATTACACTTTAATCTATAGTTCGTAGTAAATCCTCGGGGAAAGAGAGCATCAAACTCTTGTACGTATAGAAAAAAGCAACGAGGAAGTTGCGACGTGCGTACAATATGAATACGGGCATGCGCGCTGAGGAAGCAGGAAGTTCAACTGCGGCAGCGAACTTTGAACAAATTGACCCTTCAAACCACAGGAGGTATACACTCCCGCCTGACACATTAATAAAACATAGGCTACGATCACGCCAGGGTGCGGAACAGATGACGCTCGACGAGAGACAAACTATGTTAAAATTAGATCAAACATGGAAAACAACGCATTCATAAGGACTAATAGAATAAATCAAGGATGAAGAACGTGCGTGGAGTTTATTTTCCATCCAATGTTGAGAGTGATATGTATGAATGTATTTATTTACACTGCAAGTGGGCAACACCCGGTGGCAGTGGTAACTTAATTACACACAATAAAAATAATGTGTGTGTTAATTTATTCACAACTAAGTCATTTTATGTATGACACCGATATAAGTAGGATAAGAAGTTGGAACTGGCCTGGAAAATGGAAACGGGTTATAATACGGGGAAAATTTCACCATATAAAAATAAACCGTGATGTCAGCCATATAAGTGGCAAAATAAAAAAAAAATTGAGAGATAACCTGAAAATTAAGACTTGGACGAGGTTAAAATTAATTGAGACAGATTTCAGCTTAACATGAAGTTCAGAAAGTCTGCGCTGGGTGCAGAACATGACAGAGCGTGCATATCCTGCCATCTGTCCTGTATTCTGTAATCTACTTGCAACTGAATAACGTTTGCGAAAAGGTTGCGTATGGTAATCATTATTTGTTTATTATGAGAATAATTTACATACAATCACAGTCTAGTATATACTGTCACGAAGCTCAATACGTAGTAAATATGCATACATTAGGTAGTTGCTCACCACTAGGATCGCTAATATCGCCTCATTACAGGCAATGCAAAATAATATAGGCACAGTCTATTGTTTCTAGCACACTCAAAATTCAAGCTTCGTGACTGTATACAGAGTGTTTAAAAATACGGGGCATAATTTCAGGTATGTATTTCCCACATGTAGACAATCAAAATAGTTCATTACAACATGTGTCCGGAAATGCTTTATTTCCGAGTTATGGCCTTCACAACATTGAAATTCACCGGAACGTTTTTCTTTCCGCAGGTCGTTGCCGTCAATGGAGACATTAAGAGGGCACTCTGACAGTTCATTCCGAGGCGAAGGTTACATTCAGTGTTGTGTAGGCGTTAAACTGTGCGACATGTATTCAAATCAAGAGCTGGCAGAGATACACTTCATGTACGGTAAGGCGGACGGCAATGCTGCGCTGGCTCGTCGTTTGTACCAGGAGAGGTACCCACAGCGACAATGTCCAGATCGGAAGACATTTGTACATCTCCATTACCGTCTGTGCGAGTATGGAAAATTTAACTCTCCTGGTTTGGGAAGGGGATGACCAAGATCTACAACTCCAGAAGTACAGGAGGAGATTCTGGAGGCTGTGAACATGACTCCTTCTATCAGCACACGAAGGCTAGCGTTGCAAGTCCATGTTCCTCATACGACTGTCTGGAGACTGTTGAAAGAGTATCAATTGTATCCTTATCATTTGCAACGTGTACAGGCCCTGTCACCAGCAGATTACCCTGCACGAGTTAGGATCTGTCAGTGGTTCTTGCAGCAGTGTGGTGTAAATCCGAACTTTCCTGCCTTAGTAGCCTATTATTTACAGATGAAGCACAGTTCACACGAGATGGCATAACAAATTTCCACAATCAGCATGTATGGGCGTATGAAAACCCACGTGCAACTGTTCCATCTCATCACCAGGTGCGGTTCTCCCTCAACATGTGGGCCGGTATCATTGGTGATCGATTAGTTGGATCCCATGTACTTGTAAACAGACTTACGGGGCAGGCGTACACAAACGTCCTGGAAAACACCATACCTCATGTTTTAGAAGACACTCCACTGATCAATCGTCAACACATTCACTTCTTGCATGATGGCGCTCCTGCACACTTCAGTCGTACGGCTCACCGGTACTTGGATCGAAGGTTTCCTGATCGACGGATAGGTAGAGGTGGTCCAATTGCTTGACCTCCACGCTCACCTGATCTGAACCCTCTCGATTTCTACTTGTGGGGCTATTTAAAATCATTGGTTTATTCGTCTCCGGTGCCTGATTTGGAATCCCTTCGGAATCGAATTGTGGCATGTTCTGAGGACATACGCAATACTCCTGGAGTTTGGGATCGTGCTCGCAGGTCAATGAGACATCGATGTGAGGTCTGTATTCAAGCAGGAGGTGGACATTTTGAACATCTTCTGTAATGACAATGACCTGCGGATAGAAAAACGTTCCGGTGAATTTCAATGTTGTGAAGGCCATAACTCGGAAATGAAGCATTTCCGGACACATGTTATAATGAACTATTTTGATTGTCTACATGTGGGAAATACATACCTGAAATTATGCCCCGTATTTTTTAAACACCCTGTATAGTAGACTGTGATACAATCACTAAAGCTAGTCTGAATACCTCTTCCAACTCTTAATTTTCAGTCCGTTGCTCCTTGTATCGAGACATCTAGCGCTACCAAGCGGATGCACTTTGTACTAATGAGAATCATCGCTTCCAAAACAATTGTACGTATATTTCTTCGAACAAAATGGTGCTCATCGTAAATGGAGGGCATGTAGATTAATTATTGTGCAACTCGAAATATATCTAATTACAATAAATATATCTCATAGCAAGCTGAATTTGTAATAGGCCAATTTAAGAGAAATCTACAGGAACGGGAAGTACGAATGGGAAGAAATGAGACAATTGGAGGCATATTAATTATAATCGACCTTCTGAAAACACATCGCACCCCCATTAAAATACTGTCGTATGTCGGAAATTACATATTACTTTCGTAAATTAATTCCAACACTATATTTCTAGTTGGAGATATGAAATTCTAATACCGGTAATAAATAAATTATCAAAGGTTTTGGTACCTATTTAATAAAATATCGGTATTTTACAGCTGATTTCTTTATCGTGATTAGATATTTGGAGTTGCATAATAGCCCTACTCATATAAGTATGTGATCAGAGATAATAGTTAATCTATATACGCTACATTTACGATGAGCATCAGTTTTATTTTTGGAATAAAACAATTATCATTTTTGACTAGATAGTCTTTCATCTTTCACTTATAGACAATATAATATCACAGTCTTGTAGTATATACAGTCACGAAGCTTGAGTTGTGAGGGTGCTAGGAACAATTGACTGTGCCGGTACTATTTCGCATTGTCTGTAATGAGGAGATATTAGCAATCCTAGTGGTTAGCAACTATCTATGGATGCATATTTACTACGTATTGAGCTTCGCGACTGTATATAACTTACTAGACTGTGGTAATATGTTCCTATAAAATAGCCTACACCATAGATATTAAAGTTATTACTGTTATCAGCATCCAAAATGGAGTTGGGTCATTGTTACGAGAAACTTTTACCGTTTCATTCTAGTGACCCTCAGGTAAACGCTAAAACAAATCATAACCATTAGGGCCATTATGGCAAGATTTTAAACTACATTAAAATTATTTCTGTAAATACTTCCGAGAATTTACAAACTGAAGTATAATGTAGCTACGCAACGTATTTAACTTCCAGGCGAAAAAAATTCTGGTAACAGTGTTTTTGAATATTATTTTCGTAACTTTTTACATTTTATAAGTATAAGCTTCTTTTTGGTTTTCTTCTCTTGATTAGCACCTGTAATACGTCGAACCGATAGTAGGCTATACTATACCTTTTGGTATTATAATACTTCAAACGTAAATTGATGTGTATACGTACATACGTATAACACATATTCATCGCAATACATTATTTTATAGTTGTCAGAGGGATAAACCTTACTCTATAACACGTAGGCCTATACTAGTACTATTTTCTAATCTCGTAATTTCATTCACCATTATTATGTAGTTTTCAGCAGAAACAACAGAAAGCACCTATACTTGTTTTTTTGAAAG
The DNA here is from genome assembly GCF_040183065.1 of Periplaneta americana. Taxonomy (NCBI): domain Eukaryota; kingdom Metazoa; phylum Arthropoda; class Insecta; order Blattodea; family Blattidae; genus Periplaneta; species Periplaneta americana. The sequence goes on along the minus strand of NC_091122.1, from coordinate 17,973,906 downwards.
ATGGGACATGGCAGTTAAGCGGCCGAGCTTGGAACTACAGTGCCATGTTGCCAATATGGTCTACCACGCTGCCAGTTAGTGGAAGCTAGCAATTGTCGTTAAGATGGCTGACGTTAAAACATTAATTGACAATTGACGCGAAGGTAAGAAAACAATAGAAAAATCGACAGAGAATCAAAGACGAAACGTGCCAATGCTAACATTGTGTACACAATAAATATCGCCAAGAGAGCTATCAAGCACTGGCCACGTGGGAAGTGTAAGTTTGGCAACTCAACCGTTGTTACCATAGCAACAGACCTACCACGCTATGTGACTTTCAGTTGTTTTTCCGGTCGCAACGCTCCTGTCATGTCCCGTCTTTCAAAAAAACAAGTATAGTGAGTCCATGCTCTTAAAATAATTGAGTATACTTTTTTTAAATTCGAGAATCCATCCTTTTGGTAATTTTAATTAACCCCATATCTAAAATAAACATGAAAGTTATCTTCTGTGTTCAAAACGGTTGCTATTAAATCCAAAGAATAGGTCTATCATGCTTGCTACCGAGGGTAATAGATTTAAAGAGCGAGTCCATGTAAAGCACAAAGAACGTGACCAAATCGACAATGTAAACATTGTAAGCGAAATTCTCTGGTTGCGTAGACCAGGAAACGAGACTAAGAAATGAAACTGCCCAATGAATCTTAATACATTCGCTCTGTTTACGCACGCAGAAAATTATGGCTAGAAAGTTCTGCAATGACGCATGTACAGCGCAGGCGTGAATGTGTCTCGTAGTATTAACACGTCCTTCCTGCAAGAGAAAACGACGATCATCTTAACGACCGACTACAGACAGCTCCAGGAATGCAGGGAGGAACGAATCACGCAATACACTCAGGAAATGCAATCCACCTAGCTTCTCCCCTTCGGTTAGAATTGGTGAAATCGCTATTTACTGTACCTGAAATACAAAGTCATAATTAGTCATGTACGGTACATAGTGGACCAAGTGCCGGTGGATCAGGGCCCAAACACTAGTGCTACGTCCATCCGAAAGAACTTCTACACTGACTCCCAACACATACCAGCTGACTACATTAAGGTTCGCTGAGCATCCAGGTTTCAAGCAGGGTACTGGTCCCTAGACCAACCCCATTTTTGCGTTGCCTGCCGCGACGAATGCTATAGAATGATAATGGAATAAAGTGGGATAAAATGAATTATTCTAATTGGTGCAGAAAACTTAATTTTCTGTATAAAATGCATTTTTTCTTGTGTTATTTTTCTTTAATTACTGTTGGGCTGGAAAGAAAGTGGTGGACATGATGCCTAACGACATAATGGGACGAATGATGAAGTTAATTATTGGAAGCGCTAAAATCTACAATAAAGTACCGGTAATACTAATAATAGGCCTACATGGGGTGTTAGGGGTATACGTGCATAGTACATTATGCAACGAGCCCATAATGGTAGTAATTAAGACGCGAGTATGTTTATGAAACGAGCGCCTTAATTACCATTATAGGCAAGTTTCATACGACTTTTTATGCTCGACCATATTTCTAACTTGAAATTATTCATAAGTATTCATGTTATTCTTATCTGACTGGGGAGCGGAACTGACCTTGTGCAGTATCTCGTAAATTGTGAGATGTGCGCAGACGCGAAAGTATTGATTTTTTTCCGAGAAACAAATGTCATTGACCTTGATATAATCTAGAGAGTAAAATAAAAATTAATGTTGATATAACCTTGAAATTGATTTAGACATTGAAAAACGAGTTGACAAATTGAATTTATTTGAATATTATTTACAATTAACGCTAATTATTATAGTAACAGAACATAACCTTCTGCGACAGTATTGGATTTCCAGCCTCCGTGACGTTTCGCTAGTTGTCTTTCGATTGCATATCCGAGAATAATCGATACTTGTGCTTTCATATTGCTACAATGGTGTTTTCTGATTGGTGGAACACCTGAACTTTAATGAATAGGTATACTTTAATGAGGTCCATTAAAGGGCTGCTACCAGGTGTATAATTACTACATTTCGGCATGGTCGAGCATAAAAATGTGGGCTATACTGAACCACATTATGTAAAAAAATTCTCAATCTTGGTTTGATTAATCTCCTCTTGTAAAATCATAATTCTTGGTCTTTTTTTAATAATTTATTTCTCCTTCAAGTTGTTTTTAGGCACGAAAAAATACCATATTTTTAAGTATTTAAAGCTTCAGGAAGACTTTCGAACTACCACAGACACATACTATTGACATCATAACTTCAGTTTTGAAACGCTCTTGTCAAATTCTGAGTCATCATATTCATTTTGTTTAATTTATTTTTCTTCACTTTATAATTTATATATGTTTATTCTAATTTTCTGTCCACAAAATTTATGTAAACATTTAATATTTTAACATTCATGTAGGATACTGAGTCCTTCTGGGCTACCACCAATGGGAGGCAGTTAACAATTTAAAATTTAATATTTCCAGGCGATTTTTCTCTACGAACGCCTGACTATACTTCGTTCCATAATCTCTGGTAAAAGAAGTAAACATTGCCAGCAGAGGAGGAGAGAAGTATAGGGCGCTATTCATAGATATTTCGCTAGTCCGCGCTACGAGCGTGCTAAAGTAGCCCCGGCTATCGACTGGTTACTTGTACAGGATTCATATCATATTATATCTCTAACATTGGTTTATGAATACGAAAAACGTTAGTTCGCTGATCATCCACCGGAAGCCCGCGCTAAGAATGTCTATGAATACGGCCCTTAATTACTAGTCAACCAATGGCATAGCTCCCATTCCACGCTTGACTTGGAGTTGGGCGTTCTGAAGCGTTCTACCCCCGCCCAACTTCAAGTCAAGTGTGGAATGAGACCTCTGCCATTGGTTGAATAGCAATTATAATTCTCTCCTCTGCCGGCAATGTTTACATCTCCTGTCAGACATTATGGAACGAATTCGCTACCTGCTAGCATCAGGGACTGTCGAAATAAAATTGAATTCAAACGAAAACTTACTAGGCACTTGGTCAGTAATTGATTTCTTGTAAATAGTTTCTTTAATCTATCACAAAATATTTCAATATTCAGTAATTTCATCACTATACAATTTTGTTATTCTAGATTTAATTTGTAATTCAGTAAATATATAATATAATGTTTTGTTTCTCTATGATAAATTATCTAGCTTTAATTATTCAGGTAATCTTTTCGTACTTTGATTTTATTGTAATTGTAAATTTAATACTAATTGTAATGTTATTGTTCATATTGTAATTGGAATCTCCTGGTAGAGGGGCAGAGAAGGCCTGACCGTCTTATCTCTACCAGGTTAAATAAATAAATACTAAATACTAAGTATAGTTACGCGGAGGTCAAAGTTTGTGGGAGTTGTCTATGGTCCAGGCTTACCATAAAGATCTGTGGTGTAACAGGTAATCAAATAATTTAACGTAAAAGCAAACACAATCACTACTTTTTATATTAACACATACGATTAAATTCATTATTTATTTTGTACTGTAATATGTTTCAATTTCGAACACAGCCTACATTTTTATTATCATACTAGCCGTACCCGTGCGCTCCGCTGCACCCGTTAGAAATAAATATAAAGTAATTACATAATTAAAATAGGAAATTTGATCCAGGGAACATTCGTGTTTGATAGAAGGATAAATCGTTCAATATGTTACTTAATTTAAATTGAATTTTAATAATTAAAATGCGATCATTTTGGTCCAGAGACACTCATTTGGTGCAATGACAATTCCTTTAACATGTTTCTTAATTTTTATTACATTCAACCACAGTTTAATGAAGAGTGACATCATTTAGATTTAATGTGTATATTTTATTTTACTTGTTATAGGTTTCCATTGAATTATGGTAATAACTTAATTTTAACTCTTGTTTTCTACGTATTCAGTAAATGGCGCTTGGCCCACTGTGGTTCTGAACCCTTCAAATAACTTAAATTATATTATATTATATTATATTATATTATATTATATTATATTATATTATATTATATTATATTATATTATATTATATTATATCAGAAGTTACTGTAATAACATTATAGCATTATGTCCATCTAGAGAAACTACACTTTCCAATGGTGAAATAATAATTACTTATACAAATCGGTTAATTTAGCTTCCGATATTACTTCATACAAACACAGAAACATTCTCTGTAGGCTACCTTTCATAGCTTTCGATTGTTGCTGTCCAAGGCCCCTTATAGACAAAGTCATTTGTTTTTTAATTCATTATACGGCCTTAGATGGCAGTTATTTTAATTTTAAAACTAATTTATCTCATTAAATATCAGTCCTATCAAAATTTTTCAAAGAATAAAACTTATCGAAAATTATTTTTGAAGTAACGTTTGTCATGTAACATTTTTCACAAAAATCAATAATAAGCGAGATATTTCGATTTATTTAATTCAGGCCCCCTTATAACCCCCCTTTTAAATAATGTATTTTGAATGCCATATAGCCTAAAATCTAAGTTACAACGAACTTAATTTATATTCCAATTTTCATCGAAATCCGTTCAGCCATTATCGCGTGAAAAGGTAACAAACATGCAGACAGACAGACAGACAGACAGACAGACAGACAGACAGACATACAAACAAAAATTTCAAAAAAGCGATTTTCGGTTTCAGGGTGGTTAATTATATATGTTAGGACCAATTATTTTTGGAAAATCGAAAATTACCAGAAAAATTTCGGCTACAGATTTATTATTAGTATAGATGTATGGTAGACTGCAATGTAACAAAATAATTTAAAATAATGTTATCTAAAGTATCAAAATAAAAAAGGCTTTATAGACGATACGGCATTCACTTCTAAACTATCACGAAAGAATTAAAATAAATTCGCATTTAAAAATTGTTATTGAAATAAAAGAAACCCACGAATGTATAATCTCGAAAGCAACGGTTGAATTAATGTTTTCTCACTACGTTCGATTGTTGCGTCATCATTTCAAGAAGCTGACAGCCGCGGAGCTTCGAAGAGGCAGCTGTAGCCTACACATCAGCTTAGATGTTTCGCACAGCATGCATATTTCGTGTTTAATCTAACTGTACTTCATTTTCATACCTAAAATCTGCGTTTGTGCTAAGAAGAGTCCACAGTCAGTTACATTGTATGGCAACTTCGCGTCCAAGATAGCAAATGTTTCATCTCTAGTTATCAGGATGAACAATGAGAGGATGGTGAAAAAGATGTTTGAAAGAAAATTGGAGGGCACAAGAAGAAAAGAATCTGGGGGAACTGGTGGTCAAAAGACGGAGGAATAGAGCACTGGATCGTGAGTACTGGGCATCAGTCATAAAGGAAGCCAAGGATGATATTAAGCGGCCATAGATTTATTTATAATGAGAGATATGTTCAACATTCATTTTTTGACATTTTCGTCACTAACAATTCAAAACATGATGTCGTCTATCATTAAATTACTTTTAACATTGGCAAAAAAACAAACAAGCTGAGACAACTAACTCAACTTTCTCAATATAAATTAAACAAATGTAGGGCTACAAGTTTTTGGTATGGACCGCATAAAAAGAAACTCGATGCCAGCATGCTGCCTTACTTAATACTACACAAAAAAAACCAACAGAGGTTTGTAGATGTTCAAATTATTATTTCAGGTTCCACATTGACCTTCTACTTTCAGCTTTTCCGCATTTCTCTCGTCTCGTCACTCTTTTCCATCTCACTTTAGTCTCTACAATTATAACTCAAGTTCATAGCTATGTAACTTTCTCTCGCCTTACATAATACGTACTAAAGACTCCGCGAGAACTGCAGACATGCCAAGAGGAATCAATAAACAGCGCAGAAAACCAGAACCTCGATTATAATAATAATAATAATAATAATAATAATAATAATAATAATAATAATAATAATAAACATAATCTTCATTTAACACGTTTTTACTTTATATTTACGCGAAGCACAAAAAAAGTGATAGAGGATTTAAGAATTCCCTTCGGTTGCATGAAACTTTTATGTAATTTTAGATTAGATTAGGATGAATTTAATGATCAGATAACTACTACCATTGATTGGCATGATGAGTATACTCTATAGCAGGCCCGCACAAGGTTTGCGCTCTCCGAGCCGGCTCACAGCTAATAAGCGGAATGCAGATATTAGCTGCGCTCTGTATAAGGGTGGACTGGAAGAAGGGGTGATCTCGTACAAAATGTATACAAAAGGAAGTACAATTAATAGTGTTCATGAAATGAATTCCCGTTCAGTGTTTACAAAACTATCTTGGACTATTATTAATTAATAAAGAAATATTTATTTTACAGAAATAATGGAAATTCTATAGCTACTTAAATGTACAATATCATTTTGTTATATTTTTATTTATCAGTACATCAAAACGAGGTTTTATGCTGTTGGCAGCTGAAAAAAACAGTAGGCCTACTGATCGTAATGAAACATCAGTTACAGATGTTCGATGTCTGCCTTTATTAAAGTTGATTAGAGTTGATTATAGAAAACAGTTGCTCACAAATATAAATGTTCAGCCAAACATAGCAATCATTTTCACAGCCAGCTTGTGTAGTCGTGGATATTATTGCTAATGTTTAGTCTTGTAAAACTCAACCAGGCTAGTAGTATTATTCAAACGATCTTTAGCCCTTAGGTCACATTGAAGATCAATAAGTTCGAGCTGTAAATCGTTAAATGTTAAATGTTATGTTCCGTCTTTTAGATTCCTCCATACTGTACTGCAGCAGTAGGTAAGCAACGTGAAACAGTTACTGAGAATACACACTGCACTCCACTAGATAACTGAGTGGTCGTTTCCCTCTCATCTACCTATAGCAAGTCTATGTCATTCTGACGTATCTTCCTGTTTCGGCGAGCGGTATACACGGCTCTCCCGCTCCGAAGGAGCGCGCGCGCTCGTTGAGCGCTGTTTGTGCAGGTATGCTCTATAGTCTATCCAGTAATAGGCAGATAAGGTGCGAGTCAAGTCCTGCAATGAATCGCAATGAAAGAAGGGGAAATGGGAGGAGAAACAATGGAAAGATATAGGTAAAATCGCGCGCCTTTGCAACGGAATTTGGGGCTGTGAGGAAGAATCTATGATCTCAAGCCTGTTGGCCACTTGTGTCACTCCGTTTTTCACCATTCTTAAGAGAATTTTGAAAGGGGAAAGCAGAAAATGGACGTAGCCTAATAGTTACCACGGTAAGGGAAGGAATGTCGCAAACATGATCCACAGAACGACAGAACAGCAGATTAGAATGTTTTGATATAACATCCACCAGATGTAAGCACAGTGCAGAATCAGAAAGCATAGGTGCCATATTACTAGAGCCCGGATGTTTCGGTATTTATTTTGGTTAAATAGGCAGGCATATAGGCACTAAAGTACTAAAAATAGACAGTGAAATAGGCATTTATTATTCATGGAAAAGACGAAAAATAGACAAATACTTAATAAACTATCCCATACGGTACTCTCTTTCCTTGGTTACATGTCACAACAAGATGTTTTTTTAAGTTGTCAACTGTCATAGTGAGCCGCCTGTCAGAGAGGACGTTTTTCATGGTGGAAAAAGATCTTTCTACTTCTACTGAAGTGATTGGAGCAAACTTAAAACAACTTATTTCAGAAGGACTGTCTCTACTTTCTTTCAGAGATCGGGAAAAACCGACTATGTATTGTCTCAAAAAAGAGGGCAGTGAGAAGGGAATAGAGACTTCAAAGTACGCGTGACTTGTGCGTGTAAGCGACAACAGTAACGGGACCTGGAGACTTGCTTTTAATACTTCCCTCATCCCCTTTCTTTCGCTAGTAAACCCAAAAGTGACCTGAGCGCTGCTGAGGGTTATACTGTTCGAACATCTTTGTTAAGTGACATAAAAGATGGAATCGGTAAGGAAGAAAAGTTTACGACTTCTTGGAAACATATAGGATTCTCAGCAAATATTTGTGTGAGGTGAATATATATTTTTAATGTGTACAATCATTCTCTTTTGTTTTTGATATAATTTATGTGCGGTTTATTTTAAATGCATTAAAAATATAGAAAATGTACAATAGCGACGTAAAAAGGCTAGAAAAAAAAGGCATTTAGCCTTAAAATAGACAACGGGAGCTAAACTAAGCAAAAAAGGCAAAATAAAAATTGGGCTTATCGTCCTCAAATGTGTGGAAACGTGTTTATCTCTAATAGGTCTTTCATACATACACTCACTTTAAAAAAAAGGCATTTTGCCTAACATCCGGGCTCTACATATTACATACAATGGTCACAATACTATATTTTTATAATAATAACCTACTTACTTACAAATGCTTTTAAGGAACCCGGAGGTTCATTGCCGCCCCCACATAAGCCCACCATCGGTCCCTATCCTGAGCAAGATTAATTCAGTCTCTACAGTCATCTCACTTCCCTCAAATCCATTTTTATATTATCCTCCCATCTACGTCTCGGCCTCCCCAAAGGTCTTTTTCCCTCCGGCCTCCCAACCAACACTCTTAATAATAATAATAATAATAATAATAATAATAATAATAATAATAATAATAATAATAATAATAATAATAATAATACCATTTTTGCAGCTGTTTTTCACATTACAATGGTTCACTGTTGTATCCACGGGGCACAGTTTTGCTGAGTTTGCTACTCCATCGGACAGGTGGCAGGCTATCACGGGAAGATGATAATTATGATAGTAGATGAGAGCTAATGAGAATTGGAAAGGAGTCGGATCGTGGCCCTTGAGATTGGTACTATCCCAACATTCTCCTGGAAGGACCTCGGAAACCACTCATGTTAGGATAGCCCCTGAGATCAAACCCCGTACTTCCCTAATGACAGGTGAGAATGATAAACATTATGCCACTGTATTCGGTGACGATGATGATGATAATAATAATAATAATAATAATAATAATAATAATAATAATAATAATAATAATAATAATAATAATAATAATTCTATTCATTCGAGACATTTATATCCTAGAGCAAAAATATAGGTTACTGAAAAGATAATCGCGCACATTCATCAGCCTTATCTAGCTGAAGAATCTGACAAATGAAGAAGAAAAACCACAACCTACAGTATTGAGTTGGTAGCGCATAAAAAATAGAAAAACAGGATTTGGAGAAATTAGAATTAGAGAAAATCCTACGGACAACTATCGCCAGCAATAATTAGAAATTTTCTGTCCTCAACTAAAGATTGATTGAAACTTCACCACATTGCTTTTATGCCGAGAAATCATTGAAAATCCTCCTGAAAGATTACAACTTGAAGACAATATAAACAATATTGTGTAGTACTTACGTTAGAACTCCGTGATTGCTACACCTTCAGTCCAAATGGTGGGAATACTACATTGTCACATGCTACTCTTCTCTGCCGCCGCTTTCTTCGGACTGATCTGTGTGTCGCTCGTGAGAACCGCCGGTAGCCACAAATCAGTACGAGGAACTCTCCCTTCAAGTGTTATTTACTAAGTACACAAATGGTGTAACAGAAACCGTTCCGTGAAAGTGGATTAGTTAATACGTAACACATTTGGTTATCTCGTTTTCACGATCCTACAACAATCTTCATAGAAAAGTCTAACATACAATATTATAGAATCCACTCGCTAAAAAAAAAATAGGTAAACGAAAGTAGCGATTCCATCAATGAAACTACCTGTATATTATATTGCTGTTATTATTAAATGGCGGAGTAGGGTAAGGTTGCCTATATCACACCACTTTAGCATTTATAATTTTTATTGAACAATACAGTTTTTATTTTCTGCATTCCTTTACAGAGATACATTCCCAGAACATTTACCTTTCATGTAAAAAAGAATTGTTGAATTTGATTTAATATTTTTAAATTAGAATGACATTTTCGAAACAGTTGTCAGTGGTGCCATTTAGGCAACTAGTTTCCTAATAGTACCTGCGGTTTCTTAAATCACACCTCTTTATCTGCAGGGAACAGGATGAAGGAAAGTTTTTAATATTGAACATATTGAACAGTATTTAATATGAATAATGTAATAAATGCAAATTACAAGTTTATTGAAACTAATGAAAGAGAGTAACGCATCTTCAAATGAAACTGAAAAAATAGAGCATATATTACCTAAGGTTTAAACTTTCTGAATGTGTTTTTTATTGTTACACATTTGCCATGTGGTTTGCCAGACAGTTCATACTGTAAACTGCGTCACCTTTTCTCCGCGATTACCTCGAAGCCACATAAGAACTGCTTCATGATATAGCTGTCTGAAATGGTTTGAAGTACAGGGGCGTATTTTGCGGACTACCGGGGCTACCGGCGGTAGCCCAAGGAAATTACAAAAGAAAAAGTTTATAATATAACATAATGTAATAATTTTGTATTATTAGTTTTACCATAGTAATTAAAATTAAAGTAATTGTTAGTTATATTTTGTGTAATAATAGGGTCAGTGGTAGCCCAAACCCTTCAACCAGTATACGCCACTCAAGATAGAAACATCTAAAGGCTGGGCCTATGAGTTTTATGACGAGGAAGGTGAAAGAGGAGCACACCATTTTCCCGAGATAATCTACCTTATAATTTTTTGGAATGGGTCGTATAGGTGGACATACCACTTTTTTCTATGGCAGGTTCGAGTGGCAAATAAAATGTTTGAGCTATTCAACAAATAGTTCACTGTTGATGTAACCTGACTCAGAGCAAACAAATAACGATCCTGGAGGAGCACCAGCTGATAATGTAGGCTGCACTGTTTGACATTTAAAAATTATCATAGGTGGCACAAAATACAACACACACTTGTTATATTAACGCCCTTTTCACCACTTGATATTGCACCCACCTGATGCATTCCTCGTTGAGTTAAAATTTTTGGGGCCTTCTTTTGTACGGCTAGAATTGCTACAGTTGCTCATATCGCACCGGTGCGAATTAGGCACCTACAGGGTGGTGCGAATTGAGAAACTACGTCATAAGTTATTATTTCCTTCATTCTAGCCTATAATCACCACATGTTCGAAAATCCTACTAAGTTAAATGTTCTTTAACATTTCTTTAAACGAATAACATCTTAAGATTGTGGATTCCTTTGGATACAAATCCGTTATTTAATTACAAAATGTTAACTAAATATACATCCACCTGAGCGATTATATTAGATACGCTATCACCACGCTGCTGACACAAAGAAGTGGCAGAAATCAAGTGACATGGTGGAAGTTCATATGGTAGATTGTACAATACTACCAGATGTCACACTACAACAGTAACTTGTTTTAAACTAGCAGTGGTGCCATTTAGGAAGCGGTGCGATTTATGCTACTCTATCCTATATTTTGATGCGTAAATGAATCGTAATAGGCCTACTTAACAGTCTCATTATTGTTTATTTTGGTTCAAGGGTAATAGTTCTTTGGTCCAGGAATACTAAGATTCAAGGATAATGTTTTTGTTGGTCCAATGAAATATAGGCTATATCAATAGTAACATTATTCAAGCAATGAGGAAGATGTACAATCCTAACGAAATAATTTGATTGCCGATTACGTTGAGATTCTACCGAGCAACCTGATGCTGTGGGTCCTATAATGCGTATGCTACCTTTCTTCATTTCTGATGCTGAAAAAGTGGGTTTGGGCTAGGGTTCTCGATATTTTTTTTTAGAAAATACAGGAGACTAAGGAATCGACAAAATTTCACATAAGAAATTGATAAATTAGTCAGTGCAGTTACTAAAAACAACTTTATTATACACTTTGGCAGTTTGGCTCAAATTAAGAGTATTTTGAAACAGATTTTGCCTCGCGTAATAGTTTTTCATAATTTTTAACAAATTATTTAAAGACCCATACTATCCCCAGACTTCATCCCAACCTGTTTTATACTATTGAAGATGATAGATTAAATATCGGGCTGGTGAAGAACGTTTGTGAAATAAAAGAAGAATACGTGAGTGCCGCGAGAAAAATTCGCTGAAAAGTCTGAGTCATAGACGCGGTCTTAGGTGAGATTAGTAAAGTGTGTGTGTACATAGATCTATATACACATAGCTTACACATATAATATATATCATATATGGTATATAGGCCACTATTAAACGCTAGTATGTGTCATATTTACTGTATTTCCAGAGCCGTGTCCTTGGGATGATTTCTTTTTAATTTCAATCCTGAATACTTTTTTTTTTTTTTGTGGATTGGGTAAAATATCAAGCTTTCGGCATTATTTCACACACACGCGTACACACAGTTAATATATATAATTATACTCTAGTAGTAGTAACCAATAGTAACGCTGTTATGCGTTAACAAACAGCTGTATCTTCATACCCATTGAAAACTGGACACAAGTTTATATGAACTTTTTTACTCAGAATATTCCAGACTACTGATCTCTAAAATATTCCTCCTGAATCATTCTGTGTAAGTACAGCAGTGGCAAAAAAAACCGGACCGACCCTTGTAGCTGATTTCAGAGCCTTGTTCACTCCAGAGCACGATAGACTGGTACCGGTACTTAACTAAGTCTTTCATGGTTCGAATCCTGCCTGAAAAGGAAACTTTTTTGTTCCTTATTCAAATATATTCCCAATACTTTTCGATTGCAGCGATATTTTACTACATAATTAACTTATTATCACCCGAACATGAATTTTACCAGCAATCGAAAAGTACTGTTAACAATGTGTTGTTTTCTAATGCCAGGCGTTTGACAATAAAGTCATTTGATCTCTTGCACTCCAATATTTTTAAAAGATATTATCATGCTCAGCCACTGAAGCACAGATTTTGAGGTGTTCTGAATCCATTTCTTGGTTTGAGTTGCACAATGGGCAGTTAGGGGACTGATATATTCCAATTCTATGCAGGTTAACAATGTGTCACGTAAAGGTGCGTACACACTAAGCGAACGAACGACAAACGATTGCATTCGTTGATTGAAATCGGTACGTGTGTACGTCGCAACAAAGGCAAACCGATCGTTTGGTTTGCCTTCGGAAGTGATCCGTCGCTTGTCGGTACATCAAAGGAAGTTGGTATTCGTTGTGGACGGGATTTGCCACTAGCTTGTAGTTCGTAGCAGAACGCAGCACTTAGTTCAATTTCACTAACAGGATGTCGAAACTGGAGTGGACGGAAGGCGCTGTTATAAATCTTATTAATGCATATAGGGAGCAGGAAACTTCATGGAATCCCAAGCATCCTACTAACCACAATAAAGTAAGAAAACATGATGTTTGGGAACCTATTGGAAAGATGTTCAGCTGCAAGATAGGCGAGTCAAACACGTGCAAAATTTGAAAATTATTTTTGTTTATTTACTTTCAGTAGATATATGTTTTTTTTTTTTATTGTAGGGAGCAGAAGTCAAAAAGAAAATTGAATCCCTACTGACATCATTCCGGAGGGAAAGACAGAAGTCCACAAAAAGATATGAAATGGAGAGTGATGAAGTGTACGAGTCAACTTGGTTCGCGTATAAACATATGTCGTTCCTTTTGGACAAATTCACGCCCAGAAATAACAAAGTTCCAACATTGTGCACACAAAATAAATTATTGGCACTGAAAAGTGTCTTTTCGTAAGCATGATGCGCATACGACAAACACAGAGAAATCTCTCTTTTTACTATTTTAAGATAATTATTGTCAGTGAGGTATCCGTGTACTGAAAAAGTAATAACATTAAGTAATATTATTACTGTTCTGTTTCATAGAAGTAATAGTTAATAATATTATTTATTACTGTAAACGCTCGTATTATTACTAAAATAAATAACAATATTACTAAAGTGTTTCATAAAGCAGCAAAGGTAATTAAATTTATTAATAATATTAACGTTAGTTCCATGACTGTATTTTAAGTAATAGTTTAATAATTTGTAAAAAGTAAATGCCAATGTAGGGTTAGATTTTGAAGATAAAACCGTGAAAACATTTGAAATGGACAATTCTGACTCAAATAGTGATTAAGAGGGAGTGTTTGTCCAACGTCCAAGAAATTTTAGACAACGAATATCCTACAACCTTATGCAAGAAAGTTACGAATATAATGAAATAGTTGACCTTTCAATTCGAGAACTTTTCGCAAAAAACTCTGTTTCTTCAAGTTATTTTCACGTCTTTTCCCCATTTTAAAAAGCATCACAGACAAAATGAATTATTAACAAAGTCCCTCTCCATACTTACAAATACTTACAAACTGTCATAGGCGCCAATGTAGATGGACCAGGCTGAAATTGAAAACTATCTTATCTAATTGTAAAAGAGGAACAATTGGAAAGGGTGAAACCTAAATTAAATTCAATTACAGTATAGAACTGTTAGAAAGTAATTACTGTATATGTTACATTATTTTATGTTATTTGAATGATTGAACTTAACGTTTTTTCCCTCCTTTCTCGTCATTTTTTAAATTATAATAATTGTTCAGAAATATATGCCTATGGGACATTTACATCACAAAATACAGTAATATTAATATTTTCTGTACCTATTGAAATGTTTTTTCAATGTATACTTGTGACAACCTGAATCTATATACTCTTCACTAATTAACATTGTGAAGATCTGGGTGAGCCAAAATCTTTTGCAGACATATATCAACAAGTAGATCTATTACACATCACAATCTCTAATTAGAACATATTTGCATTTTGTATAGTCAGGTAACTTCTTGAACATACTACTTACAACATAATCAGCAATAAAAACCCATTAAGACAATTTCAGTATTTTTATTAATTTCGTCATAACATTAATCTTCTACAACATCCACACCTTCAAACTCAAACACGATATTTTCTAGGAACGACTTCACCGCGTAAGTACTTATGTCGTTATTGCATTCCTTATTTATTATTTTTTTTTTGTAAAAGAGTAATTTTTATGTGTATTTATTTACGCTTGCACCAATAAGTATTTGCGCAGTATTCCGAATTATAACGGAACTTGAAAATATCATACATAAGACGCTTTGCAGGGTCCACCAACCCTGTCGTTAACACTGTCCTTAAGGTTGGTACAATATTGTCATCAAAAGTTTTCACTGCTTAACATGTTCATATGGTACTTCTTTAGATAACGAGGTGCAAGTTTTACACACGCGCGCGCACACACATGCTTCTGTCACTGATACACTGTTTTTGTAATTGCAAACGTTACAACAGCAGAGACGTGAACAATTAGGAATGATAAATATCTGTTCATAATATTTTAGATTTATCATATTGTTTCTTTTACTCGTAAATCAACTGACTCAAATAACAGAAACAATAACTTCGAGTTGCAGTGATTTACAATCTTATCTGAAATAAATTGTCTCCCAAACCTTCACACATATTACGACTAAAAGCGGCTACACACGACCCAATCTGCAGGGTCCGATTTGCAGGGCGGTTGGGTCGGACGAATTGGTTCTGCTCTCCACACGACCCAACTTGCAGTAGGCTGATCCGCTCCGTTGTGAAAAGATATATCATGGCTCGTTCACTTTCCAAGTTTCAAAAAGTTGGAATTGCATTGAGTTTGTTGTTACAGAACGATGAACAGGTACTATATGAAGAAAATTTTTTCCGATTAAAAAAATATTTAGGCATATATATATGCCTAAATATTTTTAGTTATGAGGGAAACGCTTCATCACTGCACAGTGAACTCTCAACATTTTTAATCTTGAAAAAAAATATATATATATATATATATATATATATATATATATATATATATAAGAATAAATGAGAATAAAGTGTTTAGCAAAATATTTGGGGCTAAGAGGGATGAAGTTACAGGAGAATGGAGAAAGTTACACAACTGCATGCATTGTATTCTTCACCTGACATAATTAGGAACATTAAATCCAGACGTTTGAGATGGGCAGGGCATGTAGCACGTATGGGCGAATCCAGAAATTAACTTAGAAAGCATGCTGTAAATATTCAGATTGTCAATGTTAATACAGATAATACAATATAATATTTGTTTTTTCAGTCTTATGACAAATCAATTATTAAAACAATGACTTATATTTCATAACATGTAGTCATTGAGTTTTATACAAATAAGTTACGAACGTTTTCGCCCATTCAGGCATCTTCAAGTTCAGTGTACAATATCTCATTATTAAAGTTTAATAATGAGATATTGTACACTGAACCTGAAGATGCCTGAATGGGCTAAAACGTTCGTAACTTATTTGTATAAAACTCAATGACTACATGTTATGAAATATAAGTCATTGTTTTAATAATTGATTTGTCATAAGACTGAATAAAACAAATATTATATTGCATTATCTGAATCCAAAAATGCATATAAAGTGTTAGTTGGGAGGCCGGAGAGAAAAAGGCCTTTAGGGAGGCCGAGACGTAGATGGGAAGATAATATTAAAATGGATTTGAGGGAGGTGGGATTTGATGATAGAGACGATTTATCTTGCTCAGGATAGGGACCAATGGCGGGTTTAAGTGAGGGCGGCAATGAACCTCCGGGTTCCTTAAAAGCCAGTAAGTAAGTAAGCAGAAGGACAGTGTTTTATACATATTAATTTTCATTATTGTACAAGATACAGTAATGGAGGAAAAAAAAATGTTTAATATTTCCAAAATTTTACTGCTGTAAGCTGTACCTAACCTCTTAAAAATAAGAAAACATTTAAACTCTTCTCATATTTTCGACAAAGCATAGGTGTGCATATTGATAACGTTGATCCTATTGTGTTGGCATGCTGTGCACTACATAATTTGTATTTTTCGAGAAGAATTTATAAAGCCTGATTACGCATATCTCTGTTCAGATAATTTGCGTTTGAAATGTCCCATAAAAAAGGCATATCTTTATACAGTTCAAAAATATCCTTCCAGACTTTTCTCCTTTTCCTTCATTTCACGTGGCACTCACTGTCACTGCCCTCAGTTCTTCATAAACGCCACTTCTGCAAGCTGCAACTGACAAGAAATCGGCCCGATCGTGCTACACACGACCCAACTTGCAGGGTGTTGGAGTGGGGGAGTCAGCAGATTGGGTGGCTGCCCGAACCAACCACCCGACAAGAGGTTTGTTGTCTCTGCAAGCCTACACACCACCCGATCGGCAGGGTCCCTGCAAATCGGACCCTGCAGATTGGGTCGTGTGTAGCCGCTTTTACTCTGTTGTTGTTATTAAAGATAGTACTTCAAAACTTATTTCATTCAACAACTGTTAACAGAGAGAATAATATAAAGAGCTCCAGAGTGCAGACCAACTTGGTTATGTTTGTCAGCCTTAACCTCAAATCATCTGGTTACTGTACGTATTTTATGACTCGTGCAAAACGTTTATGAAACAGAATTTAGTCGGTTAATAAAATTGTTTTCATGACTGTAATACTATTACTTAATATTATTACTGTGTTTATGAAACAGGCCTGCACTTGCTATAATTATATTTTCGTCTGCCTTTGTAGCGGACAATCAGCGAATGTGAATGTTTTCTGACAATTTGTACGTCGCTTCAAACAGCGAACGAACAACGAAGTTTTGCTTCATCATTCTTTCGTTGTTCGTTCGCTAAGTGTGTACGCACCTTAAGACATTCGTTTCGTTTCACATGATAGTTACGATAATTGGCTGAGATGGCGTGCGAACAAGAAAGACACTGCCATCTATGATTTGAAAATGAAACTACAATATCTAGAACCAAGAAAATGGCTACGTCGGTTGGTGCGAATGGTTGGGAAGGTAATGATGACAGCTCAGCTAATTTCAATTATGTTGACTTTATTGTAAATAAATTACAATGTCATTTCATTTGTGCACTCTTAGTTATATGTGCAATTTTAGAAAGTCGAAGATACATGTTTAGAATTATATATATTCAATTTTAAGACGTAGTACCAAGCTGTTCATATAAGGAAAGTGTGTCCAAAGCAACATACTATCCTACTTCTGTCTGTGTGTAAATTGTATAGGAGCTGTACATTCTCCAAAAGTTTTCATATTGTCTCTATTTCAGATCTCCGAAAACAAGCTCGGCAGCTCGAGAATGAAATTGACCTAAAGCTTGTATCTTTCAGTAAACTGGGAACTGGACATGGAGGAGTGGGTTACAAATCTGACAGGTTGGTTTTAACCTGTGTTATAAATTTGTATGAGTGATGTGGTTCAGTATACTCCTCACTAATGTTTAGTGGAAAATAATGCGTGTTATAGCGTTAAGAATTGTACACTTAAAACCTGGGAGATACGTGACATTGCAATAAGGATTACACTGATACAAACAAAAATAGAAGCAGTGCGGTCAATGTAGAGTATCCACCGCCCACTGAACGAAGACACCGACGCACTTAGGTTAGGTTAGGTTAGTTTAGGCTTTTATTATCGCGTCAAGATGAAGGTAAAAGCGATTGAGTGTGATTTTTTGTTTTCTATGTTGGCAGTTCAAGTGCGTCGGTGTCTATTCCAAAATCGGCGGAAGTCGCTCAACGCTCGTTTCACCATTAATTTTTGGTCCTACGGAATATATCTTTACGGTTACAACTGTTATTAGAGGAGGAAAACCCGTCCTGGTACCGGGGATCGAACCCGGATCGTTGGTTGTACGTACCAAGTGCTCTAACCACTGAGCTACGCCGAAATTCAATCCACAGCACCGGATCGAATCCCCCTCGTCTAGTCTGTTTTAGAATTTTGAAATGAACTGAATGGAGATGAACCATGCACTCTGGCTGATATACCAGAGAGAGCAGATCCTGCAGACTGATCCTGCTTCACTGATAGACTGCTCACAGATTCACTCTACAGAACTCAGTAGTCTAGGCATTGCGTGGACTTGAAATAGCTACAGTATAATGAAAATGTAGATCAATAACTCAAAAGCATTCACTGTGTATTAGTGCAAAATGACATGGACATGAAACAAAATAAAAAGGATGTACTTGTTATAGTAGTAATAATAATAATAATAATAATATTATTATGTATTATTTCTCTGTGTTGCAGCCCGGACACTGTTCCATTGCTGAGTGGTGAGCACATGTTTGAAACAATGGCTTTGGAAATTGAACAGCTGTTAGCTAAGGTAAGAGAGCTTTTGAGTAGTTCTTGATGTTTGATTTATGAGCTATTGCCAGAACACCATATGTCACTTTGTTATAATAAAATTGTTGTTGTCTGGTCACGTGAATTAGAGACGATTCTTGACCTCATTAACAATTGTACTGCTCTTCACTGAACTTAGCACCATAGTTGAATAGAACATCACAGCTATTCGTGATTAACCCTTTCCAGCCCAATGATTCGGTATGGCATCATACATTTTACCTGCTCTGAGAATGCATGTAAAATGCCAAATGACTCCATATGTTATCATAGCCATATTCTTAGTTATTTTTTAATATAGCTGGCACCCCTGAAATCCCGAAACAAAACACTATCGGGCAGTGTTTCTCCTTATGTCAAAATATATATATTTTTTAAATTTTCAATTTAATTTGGGCTGGAAAGGGTTAAGCAATGTTACCTAATTGTAACCGTCTGGCATTAGTCTGGTAATTTAAATATTATATTCTCCCAGACAAAATACCGTAGCCTCAAAGAAGATGAATGTTTGTATAGATAGACCGTTATTTCCTGCACATACTCCTTCTAGGCCAGATTTAATCTTAACAGTGAGTGTCTTTGTTCCGGGGCCGGGTATCGATCCTGGGACCTCTGGCTGAACGCACCAGCGCCCTACCGACCGAACTACCCGGGAACTCCACCCAATACCATCTCAATTTTTCGCCTTATATCCACATACCTCAAGTGGGCTGATGAGATGCCAGAAACCCACATTGAGTGCACACAAATTCTGTGTGACTTGGAATTGTTGTTTTCTGTTTACATACCTACAGTAACGTATATATTATGCAAATCTAGCTTTCAGGCAAAGGTCCCGGGATCGATACCCGGCCCCAGAACAATTTTTCCCTTGAAATTATTCAAGTCTGCTTCACAGGGAGCTTTACCTGAAAGCCAGATTTGCATAGTGAGTGTCTTTGTTTTAATACCTCTTTTAACCCCTGTTAATCATAAATTAATAGCTTATGAGATCAACATTTGAGTCGATAAAGTTTCACAGACACATTCCTGACATGAGTCACATTACCTGCCCCATATGTTATCACGATTCAGCCTTTAAAAAGCTGTGAATTTAGATAGCTGTTTGGTCCTGGTTGTGTTGGATATTAACTTCGTTGTGCTAACTATACAAAACTAGTGTTTTACATATACAGTTTTATGTTTATATTACTATTAGTGATTCATTTTAGGAAGAAAATATTCCTGAGCAAACCAAGCACTTATGCAATTAATCAAGGAGTTCTTCGTTTTCAAGTGCTAAAAAGCCTGTACTAAGTTTACAAGATGGTATTCATTCTGTGGAAATATGTATTCTTCTGTCCAATTATCATATTCTGCACAAGATCAAACCATACATTTAGGTTAGGGCTGTCTCCAATATGCTCCGTGATTACGCACTAGTTTTGAGTGCCCCATATTTGGACATTGTGCTGGTTAACTTTCCCAGGTAAATGGAAAGTTGCTTCATCAGAAAACATAATATGACTAAAAAAATCTTAGTTTTCATTAATATGCTTTAGAATCAGAATTGCAAATTCTTTTGTGCAAAGATTTGTCTGGCTTGCTTTCTTGAACAATTTGTATCTTACAGGGGTGATTCTTATGTAACATAATTTTATCATCAACAGACAATCACCAGTGCCATCCACTTCAGTGACGAAAATATTTGAGTTGAACTTTCCAATAAAAACAATAAAAATTTCCTTGCACCTTTGGTCTTCCTTTGACAAACAATCAAAATCAAGGAAGTTCGAGAGGACCACTCTGTATATTGATAAATTTGCACCGTACAACTCATATGCTGTTCATAGAAAATTATTTGCAATTCGGGATTGAATGTATCTGCTTTTAATAGTTTAATATTAATGCAGTTGTCGGTGCTGAATGAGAGGCTGGGTGAGGTGTCCTCCACACAAGCAGCTCCACCCAGCTCGGCCTTGCAGCACACACTGCAGCGACATCGTGAGATCCTGCAGGACTACACACAGGAGTTCCGCAAGACACAGTCCAACTATCGGGCACGCAGGGAGAGGGAGGACCTCCTCAACACTGTCCGCAAAGATATTGAGTGAGTCATGATGTTAGATGGATCAAGGTCAGCAGGTGCCAGGCAAATCCTTTGAGGTTTTTGTTTAATAAAGTAGCTGAAGGGCTGTTTTTTCTGAGTACTCTAATTCCCCATGACATTCCCTCTGCAGCACATTTGAATTTTAAACAACAATTTTAATACTTTATCATGTCGTGGCACAGTACAGCTTTTGAAGTTGGAAAGGGATGTTAACTGCATAATTAGAGTTATAGTTATCTCATAACTTCTTATTGTCATCTGTAGTTAAAAGGCACAGTTAATAAGAAATGTAGTTGTAATTCTGTAATAGAAAATAGGGTGTTCACTCATCTGCAGAACCAGGAATATCGGGAAATATCAGGGAGTTTGGTAATTTTGGGGAAAGTAGGAAATGTGAGGGAATTCTGGAAAAAAATCCAGCCTCTTTATTCCGTCTCCTGTTAAATAATAATAATAATAATAATAATAATAATAATAATAATAATAATAATAATAATAGTAATAATAGTAATAATAATAATAATAGGGGGAAAAGAACTGGTCACCCTAATCCATTATCTCCTGGCTTAGTTACCTCATGAGTGATACCTTATTGATGTCATTTATGAGGTTCATGCCTGTCTTCGGACAGTTGACTAAATAACACCAATAATAATAATAATAATAATAATAATAATAAATGTTTTAACCACTTAATTCGGTGGATAACAATACATATGTTTTGTTAATATTCTAACTTCAAATAATTGAGGTAATTTTTGCTGCATTTCAACCCAAAGAGTAGCGAATACAATAGACATTATCATAAACATAGGTTTACCAGGCAATGCAATAATTTAAGAAGACTGCCATCCAATGAGGAAGGACTATTACATTGTATTAGCTTTGACTAAGGACGTTGGTTTTGTAGGTATACTAATAAATATGGCGGAGTGCATATTCACCAGCTTCAATTTTAACTGCTGTATTCTTGTTTGATACACTTCATATTCAAATCTATCTTCACTTCTCCGAAATGTTTGTTATATAATTTGTAAAGTTATTTTTATATATTGCTAACAGTTATTCTATTTACTGTGTATCAGTTTGCTATGCATAGGTATTTAATATGGGAAATCAATTACATTTTGTAAGTACTATCTTCTATGTATGTTTCACAGGAAAATTTTATAAGAAAAAATGTTAAAGGACTAACAATACATCGAAATGCACTAATAATTATTTTATTTTCTTAATATGTCCAGAGAAATTAATTAAATTAAATTATAAAATTTCAATCATGAAAATTTCTTCCTTAAAGAATTTGGACATTACAATCCTCATTTTTATACAAAGTTCAGGACAGTAACTCTCTTATTTGTTTAAATGCAATACAATATAATAGGTAACTTTACAATTAAATGAGAAAATCTTGTAAAACTGTATTGTTAGTGTAATTTCGGTGTGTTTATCTAATTTATTTTTATTATACTTGCAAAATACTAGTATAGCTGTGAATAATGTTGTGCATCAGATAAAAAGAAGAAAAGGCAAATTAAAATTGTAAATCTGTATATATTTTTAAATTCTGCCGTATAGTTTGGAACTTTCTAAGCTCTTCATTGAGTAATTTTAATTTTGTAATCTGAAGATGACCGAAACTAGTCACTAACTGAGATACATTACAAGCACAGTTTCAAATTAACACAGAAAAATTGTTTAAAAAACAAATTTACCAAATCTTTCGTAATTTTGTTTAATATACATTTCAAATCCTGCAGTTTCAACCTTTTTAAAAAAGTTCTTTTACATGTTTATAACATTACCACTTCAAACAACCAGATGTGGTATAAAAATTTCAAATTACAGTTACATACATGAAGGATAGTCAATTACTGAAATTCACAATGAAAGAAAATTAGAAATATTGGAGAGCAAAAGAGTCTGTGGTTTTATTGCCAAGAATTGAGCATTAATTAACAACAATAATGAAAGAAAAACAGTTTGAAGGGATGGAATCAGAAAATACAATTAATTGTTGGATCTCTTACAGAAATGTTCTCTCTTGCTCTTTCTTTCCCCCTCTCCCTTCCTCCCCACCTTTTGGGTAGGCTTAATTGAAAAAGTTATTTATCATGGTTTAGTTTTTCGTTGTAATCACAGTGATGTACTACAACTTCGGTTCTTTAACGTCATTTGAGGCCATAGGTTCTATTGTAGATTTATTTTTAATAATTATTCAAATAGCTTTGAACCAGTGTTTCAAATTTTTTCTAAAAAGTATTTTCATACATCAATTTATTAAATCATTTTAATGTTGCGAATGCTTCTCTTTGAAAGACACCGTGAACTGTAATCTCTAGACTACAAAGACATGTGTTATATTTTAAAATATTGCAATTATTCTTCCTCTTTATCGACCTCAGTCTGCAATTAACTGTAAATATTTTTGTTCGCAGCAACTACAAGTCTTCTTCAGGGTTGAACAGAAGGATGGATTTGTATTTAAAAGAGAATGAACATATCCGCAGGTAAGATACGTTGTCTACCTAATCGGCATGCCACAGCTTGAGGATTGCTTTCATTGTGATTTTTTCTTGTTATTCTTATGTTCTCACTGAAATAGACGAGGACAAAATCTGACAATACTAGACAAGTTGTAAACAGCAGACTTGATTTGAAGAATTAAAGTAGGCTACCATTTCCTCAACGTGATTATGTATTGACTTTGTCAGCAGAGCAAATACCTGGTATTATGATGCTACCCAAAAAAAAAAAAAAATAGATTGTCTCAAAAATAAGCATTTTCAACATTCCTGAAACCGAAAAAGTCCATGCATTCTGCCTGTCCATTCGCCCTGTTTACAGCAATTTTTTCTAAATTATAATACGGATTTTGTTTATATTTAGGATCTACGAGTTAATTTTAATTTATCTGGGAATGATGCAAATGAAATTTAATTTTTATAAAAAAATTAATTTCTCATCCACATGGCATTTCCAAATTATTTCTGCACTCCTGTATTTTGTCAGTAGTAGCATAAACAGTTAATTCAGATGTAATGTCTTCATTCCTTATGTTATGGTCTTGGAGAGTGTAGCTTATGACATCTTAGAAATTTCATTTCAGATGACTGAATTTTGTTCAAATCCTTTTGTGTAAGTACCCAGCTTTCAGATCCAAACAACGGCAATGGAATTGCTAATATTTGTAAAATTTAATTTGTCTCTCCTTTAATGTGCAAGAAACTAGACTGACGAAAAAATATTTAATTGCAAACCAAAAGGAAATAGAGACATAGGAAGAATGGAAGAGATTGGTCAACCAGTGAAACAAGAACAGATGCATTCACCCAAGCAGCCCCATCTTTGAGTGATAGGCTGAAACTGTAGCTCTTTTTGCCACCATAGGCATTGCACCATGGGAGCAAACTACATAGTACCATATATTGTTGAAGATGATGATGACGACGAATCATTAGATGACTGAAAGAAAGTAATAGTCTCTTAAACTTATACCTTAGATCATATATATAACAGATAACTCATCGCTGTGTTAAAATCGGCAGCACTTTGAAGAGAACAACCGCCAGGATCGCCACCCGTCTGCCGTAAACGAACACGAGATGGCAGTACAGCCGCTAATGCAATTCAAATGGGAATTATGACGTGACTTCTTATGTAACAACTAGTTGGCAGCGTAGTAAATTTGACTAAATTTGTTAACGTCAAAGCCTATAAGGCCGATCTATCTGTTACATATATGATCTAGGCTTATACTGTAGTAAATTAGCAATTACTTCTGCATCAAGAGTTACTGTAATATGAATTCATCTTGAGCGTCTAGAAAATAATTACAAACAAGCACTGCAAGAGTATATTTTGATGATGGTGGTGGTGGTGGTGATGGTGACGGTGATGGTGACGGTGACGAACCATATACAAATAGATATTTTATCTCAGTTTGTGCAAAATTAATGTACCTACATTTAAACCATAGGTACATTTTATAAATGGAATCAAATGTCTTACTTTTCGGATTATAAAAAATATTTTTGTTCAATCTCGAAAACGAAATGTTTATCTTCCTGTTTGGGTATACTACAGTAAATTATATGAAGAAGAACCTCATTTCGTCCCTGTTGTTCCAGATTACTTCTTGGTTTTGAAAGCTACTTTTATATATCTATCACCTTTGGCCAAACATCTGCATAGAATTGGAATATATCAGTCCCCTAACTGCCCATTATGCAACTCAAACCAAGAAATGGATTCGGAACACCTCAAAAATCTGTGCTTCAGTGGCTGACCATGATAATATCTTTGAAAAATATTGGAGTGCAAGAGATCAAAATGACTTTATTGTCAAACGCCTGGCATTAGAAAACAACAACAACAACATATTTATTACCACTAGAGAACTAGACTGATAATCCTATGGATCTGAATTCGATCCCTGGTATACCCCCAATTTATGACTTGTCTTGGGCAAGTTCGTGGTCCAGTTAACAAGTAGACTTTTTCTGGGTGCTCCGGTTCCTTGTGGCAACCCAATAAATCTCCATCACCTCATCTCATTGTTGGTATAGTATAGATCAGCCTCCTGTAGTACACCCTCGGAAACAACTCTGTTGGTAAATTGGTATGAATGAATGACGAACAGTGAAGTACACGCCATTAGTAAAAAAAAAAAAAAAAAAAGATCACATTCTTGCTGTGTCTGACATGACTTCAATTTTCTGTTGGTGTTATCAGCATATAGGTAATTAAGTATGAACACTTCGCATCTGTGCCTTTGATGTAGCCGGACTGATTTCAATTACCTTCAAGCCAGCTAAAGCGTGAGATTCTGCTTTCTCCCTAGAGTTGGCGCTGACATCACACCGGCTAGCAGTCGACACAGCGGAAATATAACACATAATTAATACATCTAGGTACATTATGTACTCAAATAAAATAAATCGTATCCATAAAATAATAAATCCGTCATTAACTGCAATGTCTAGACTCTAGAGTTTCTTTATAATGAGAGTTGAGACGTTGACCCCAACAACAATTAAAATATGTAATGATTTGATAGCACTGAAAATGGAAAAACAAAACTCTTATGAGAAGTAAAACCATATACCTATATTATATTATAATATACAAATATTAAACGAATTCGATACTTAATTTTATAATGTGTTATATTATTTTATAATATAATTTATTATATCTGAAATATAAAAATAATATTATTATAACTAGTTTGTCACTGAGAAGTAAGGAAAAGCTATTAACTTGAATTTATTTGAAGCAAAGCGTTACTGGATTATGCAATAAGGTAGGCGATGTTTGGATCCTGTGTCTCAACTCTATACTCAGTTATTATCTTAGCGTATGCTCGGTTACACTAACCTCTAGCGCTTGAAAGTGGAACCAAACACCAGCACACAGAGAAACAAAACACAGGAAAATTCGCTCAGTGTCCATTCTTTATAATCCCTATTTGCTGGTGTTATCTTCTCTAATAACCTTTAATGTTCCCACACTTTTCTTGGTAAGCAGCAAGTTCCATTTGTATTTTACTCCAGAGTGAGGGTTGCCATGTCCATCTTCATCTGTGAATCCACTGTTGTGGACTTTACCATTAATCCTATTCAGGACCCTCCATAATTACGATTTATGGAGAGAGGATGTTACTTATTCTCATACATTGACGTGAAGAACTTAGTAATGATGCTAGAAGATGATGATAAATTATGTATTTATAATAAAGTTTAAGAGAAGGTATAATAACAGAAGTTTTATAAAATATTTGAAATTATGAGCAAATATAATATCATTAATTTTTTCTGTTGGTATTACAGCTCCGACCGATTGCTGGATGAACAAATTAACATTGCCGTGGATACAAGAGACCATCTTGTGTCCCAGCGCCTCACATTCAAGAGATTACAAACCAAGATCAACGACATCTCCAACCGCTTCCCAGTTGTCAATAGCTTGCTCCAAAGAATCAACATTCGCAAACGAAGAGATTCTATCATCCTTGGCCTGGTCATAGGAGTGTGTACGATATTGCTTCTGATGTATGCGTTCCGTTAGTATTATTGACAGCCATGCTGGGGTCCAGGCTCTCAATAGGTGTGAAAGCCCATGAACTTCTGTCAGGTTGACAGAATTTGAGTTAATGTTATGTATTTAGATAATAAATACATTTTTATAGCAATATTACGTGAGAGTTATTTAATAATGATGGAAAATTGGTTCATAAATTGTGTTGAATGAGATGTGGGTAGAGAAAGGCATTCAACTATTAGCAACTTCTTTGTTTCCCTTCATATTTGTTATGTATAAGAGGTTGCTGTTGCGTAGTTTTACCAACAGATTGGACATTCAGAGGACTGTTATATGTAAATAATAATAATAATTTTGAAGTAAAAGTGTGGGGCAGATACTGCCTCAGGTAATTGGTAAGCAGACTATCATGAAGAGAAGAAAAGAATGAAATAGTTTCTCATCTTGACTCATGTTGTGGCAAGGTAGTAGCTAATGCAGAGTGGTTGGCTGTTCATATTTTTATAGAGTTTTTGAACAATTGTCTTGGTTCACCATCACCTGTGTGAAAATGTGGTTATACCACAGTCTAATATATACAGTCACGAAGCTTGAGTTGTGAGGATGCTAGGAACAATAGACTGTGCCGGTACTATTTTGCATTGTCTGTAATGAGGCGATATTAGCGATCCTAGCGGTTAGCAACTATCTATGGATGCATATTTACTACATATTGAGCTTCGTGACTGTATATACTAGACGGTGGTTATACAATCACATCTTCTATAATATTTAATCCTCACGGTGCTGTGGTCAGAGCTTCTGGCTACAGTTCATAAGGGCCTGGGTTCGATTCCCAGTGAGAGCACGGGTATTTTTCCTTAAAGGGGGTTGTTCCTGTGTTCGTCCTTGGTCTGGAATTTAGTTATGGTTAGATTTAAGACCTCTCCTGGCTCCATATAGTTATATTAGTTTTTCTCTCCTATCACTAGGGCAACATAACTCCGCCTTCCAGGTGCCCCAACCTCAGAAGTGTGTTACATGTAAGCCACTGCCAGGAGAGATGATCAGAAATGTCGATAGATAACCTGGTGGCATTAATTAATTAAAACAAATTTTCTAATTAGCTACAAATATTTAATAGTTAAAGTAATTAAGTTCGGTCATGTACAGAATTCTGTATGTTTACCAAATATGTTGCTTACAATCATTATGAGACGATCTCCAGATAGCTGCTTGTCACCTTGAAAATACTGGAAAAAAAAGTATTCTTAAAATATGATGTATATTGTGCAAAATTGAAATAAATAACAGACTAGTTGAAGACGTTACAAGTTTTGAATACCTGCGATTCAACATCTAATTTTTTTTTACTGGGTTATTTTATGACGCTGTATCAACATCTCAGGTTATTTAGCATCTGAATGAAATGAAGGTGATAATGCCGGTGAAATGAGTCTGGGGTCCAGCACCGAAAGTTACCCAGCATTTGCTCGTATTGGGTTGAGGGAAAACCCCGGAAAAAACCTCAACCAGGTAACTTGCCCTGACTGGGATTCGAACCCGGGCCACCTGGCCAGACGCGCTGACCGTTACATCACAGGTATGGACTCAACATCTCATACTGCTAGAAACAAAAATAAATTTTACATGATGACATCATGGATCTTGAAATACAATAAACCGTTAAAAAAAAAAAAGTGGCAAACAATATAACTGAACAGTGGATTTTATATTCATCTTGAAATTGTCATAATCATCATTTTTATTTATTTTATATAAATTTTATTGGGAAAGATATATGTAGATGATGTAGAATCTTTATTGAATCCTTGATTTGGTCCAGTATAGTATCATATAACCAAGTGAGAGGAATCTGCAAATCTTTTAAATATGTCTGTTAATTTTGAAACTCCTATCCTGCTACCAAATAGTAAATCAATGACTGTCCATCTGTCTAATGATAGGTTATATCATTATGAGAAATAGAGCAAACAGGGCTGGTAAATTGTTTTCTTCTCCTTGTCAACTTCAGTTGCTTGATTTAAATTTCCCTCAAAACGAATTGTTGGATCAATGACAAGCACTTTTTCTCACACTTGTTTATCACAATATCAGCTCTACTGAAAGACCCAGAACATAAAGGAACAATAAGAAGATTGTGAAATATGGATGATAAACTGTTCAAACTTGCAGATACGAGATTTATACATTCAGTCGCAGAGTACACTATTATGGATTAAAAAATAAATACAAATATTAATAGACCATCTGTTTGAGGAACTAGGTCAGTCTTCTTAATGTAACAGGAGGAAGCTGACAACATAAAGTCGACTGTAGTCTATTGCTGCCTCCTCCTAACAAATGAGTACTTTGATCTGTGTTCATTTTAGATACACTGCACTGCTACCAGTAGCCAAAAGTTGAAGTGTGGCCATTGTGTGTTGTACTTGACATTTTGAGAGGACGTAAACTTGTTTAAGTAACCAGGAAACTAAGAGTCAAAGAATTATTAAAAACTTCAGGCCCATTAAATCACCAACTTTAATTATCTCTTGCATTGTTTATTAAATGATCTCAAAATTTGAGAGGAAAATATTATTAAAGAGGTTAGACAATAACAGTGATGAATTTAGGAGACTTTGAAGCTGCAAAATTAGCAAAAAAAGTATTTACTTGTATGCTGAAGAATATGAAGAGTCCACTGCAAGAATGATGGATGTCACTTTCTTGTCGAAAATGAACCAAGACTGTCAATGCATAGCTTAAGACATATAGAATGTACATAGAGAGTTATATGGCATTAACACTGATAGTCATTGTCCAGTAATGATCGGAAAATCACAGTTAAACTTTGAGCGCTAAGCATTTCAAACTTTCAATAGCTTCTCCTGCAAAATGTATTCCAAATGACATCCATCATTCTTGCAGTGGACTCTTCATATGATGTAGTGTATTGGTCTGATAATGGAAACTCAAAACTGAAATACTTGACAACTGTCCAATTTGTTAGTAAAAGTTAGTCTATTATAGTATGAGACAAGCAAGGACATTTTCTATAAGTCAAAATATGGAAATAAATAAATTTTTTAAACTCAAATTCTGCTAACCTTTAACCCACTGAGGTCTCTTTTGATTATGTTCCTCCCTGGCATCGAACAAGACTGAATCATGTAAGGCATCTCTCACACTGAGTTTGAAAGAAACTAGTTTCATGAAACTAGTCAATAGGAATTGTGTTTTCATAAATCTGATGTAGTGCACATCACTGAGGAAATAACAAACATTTCACTTTTGTTTCATGAAAGTAAAATTTTAAGTGACTGAAGTGTTCGTTTTAAACAAATTTAGTTTTCCCTTCTAAGAAAAAGAGGCAGGGGATTTGTAGAATCCCTATAATTGCATGGAACGTTTAAGTAGTTGGTGGTTGTGTGATTTCAAATGATTTTAGGTCACCACCTGATGAGATTATATTAGTGCAATTGTAAAACAAAAAACTTTAACTTCTACTGATTATCACAATCAGTGCAAGAAAATAAATGCAGCATTCACTGCTCAAGCCACTAGTAATATCTTGACCACCATGTGCTTGGACGCGTCTGATGGCTGCTTGTACTGCCTGCTCATAAGGCCATTCTAACAATGCTTTCACTGAAATGATAGGTGGCAGCACCAAATATACTATGGTCTTCGTCAGTTTTTTTAAGAACAAAAATAATAACTTAATCTTACAAGTTCCATAAAAGTCTTACTAGTAGCTAATTTGCAATTTTAACTTGAAAACTGTTTTTAATTCTGTCACATTGCAGCTTTTGTAACTGAGCAACTCATTGAATAGAAAAAAAATTGTTGCTAGATGGCAGCTCTTAATGGTCAGTGAAGTCACTTGTGGATATAGGCATATTAGGTCATGTTACATGTTTGACTACTGAATGAACAGGCAGTATAAGCAGCCATTGGATGCATGGATGCGTTCAAGCAGGCAGTGATCGTGACTGTAATACATATAGATGATATTTAAACTTCATTTATATTTCCAATGATGGTATGCTGTGGGTTGCTAAGGAACAAGATGCGTAGATGTTACATATTTCCAGTACCATTTGATAATGG
Source organism: Periplaneta americana (assembly GCF_040183065.1). NCBI lineage: Eukaryota > Metazoa > Arthropoda > Insecta > Blattodea > Blattidae > Periplaneta > Periplaneta americana. The sequence goes on along the minus strand of NC_091122.1, from coordinate 17,942,567 downwards.
ACATTTTTTCCAAATAAGTGCCCACTTAAATGTTCCATGTAAAAAAATGTACATCTGCATCTGCAGTGTAGTGGTTGAATAATGGGATTTTGTTCATTTCATTATATGAATATGAAGACAATCTGGTCTTCCAATGCCATTTTGGTGGAAGCCGTGGAGAAACATCTCTGTCAGAATTCTTACAGTTTGAAGAATATAGTATTCGAAATGTTACTCTTGCTAGAATATAGTATTCGAAATGTTACTCTTGCTACATAGAAGCAAATGTTGAAATAAATATTGTATTTGTGTATTTTGCAAACTATTAAATTGCAGTTAAAATTGATTATACTTGTTTGTGTATAAGAAACGTGTTATAAAGTATATAATTGAGAAAATCTGAACATGCAACTTTATTCTAGAAATACTTAAACTAAAACAGTTGTAAATACATCATTAAGAGAACGAAATATTCTTCAGAAAAAGGTAACATCCTTCAGATTAAATTTTATTGGTCTACAAATTGCTTTTGAGGAGATGTTGTTATCTAATAATAAATGGCAATAAAGCCATTAACTCTCTTGTTTTCCGATATAGTGTCACAAGGCTTAAAGATAATCTTGAGCGAAGTTTCAGAAATGAGGTTATGTTTCTCAGAATATTAAAGAAGAGTTTCAATAATGTGAGATAATATATGAAACTAGTTAAAGCTGTTTCATAAAACTAAATGTATGAAAGCAATTCCAACTGTGTCAGAGATGGCTAAGAATTAAGACTTTATCTGTAAGATATCCGAGTTTGAATTGATGCCAAGCAAATAACTATAAAACTGTCACCTGTCATTTTTTTCATCCCATAAAAATATTTATTATATACTTTCTCATTATACCAAGTGTAAAAAATAGGCTTCGAAATTTTTTGCGGAAATACAGTTTTCACCATCCATGATACCAAAAAAGTGACAGTTGATTCATCAAATCCCTGTAACTGCCTTAAAAATGTTTATGCTTTTCGCATGTGAGCATGGTGGGTACTATGAGGATGTTTGGGATTTGAAATTAAAGTTTGATATTTCTTTTCATTTCTTCACATTTAAATTTAATAAAGCAGAGCTTTCTCATTAACTGCTTCGTTATTGCTTTCCCATTCCATGAGGCCTAGTCTCGAGACAACAATGCAATTGCTAGTCGAAATGATTCACATATCATTATGAAGCCATTGAGTTGTTTGAAATTGTAATTAATAATAATAATAATAGTAATAACAATAATTCCACACTTTAAGTACCGGTACATTTCTATTTCTGTCTTTATACTTCCCACGTTTATTAATCATCCCTATTTGTATACGAATAATATTAAATTAAATTAAAATATAGTTGAATATTTCGTGAAGTTTTTGTTATTCTCGGCCTGAGTGTAACAGCACAGCTCTTATCACTTGCATGACATAGCATACTTGGATGACATCACTGTATTAACAACTGAAGGGAAAAAAGGATTACTTCTTACATTGGCCGAACCCATCAGTGGTTACAATACAACACAAATAACTTTTTTCTATATTTTCTGTTAAAAGATTGCGCCTTCTGTCAGCTAATATTCGTTTTTGTGTAAAAGATTGCTCCACTGGATTCGAAAGAACGAATAAAAGTGGAATAGGAATCATTTATTTTGTTTTGATTTCTCGAATTCATTGACGCTACGAGTTACATGATTCTGAAGGGGAAATATAGAGATTTCTCTTGCCTTTGGGAATCACGAAATGCTAGTGGAATAGGTAGCTTGAGTTTTTCAAATGTTTCCTGTAAAAGATCTCTTTTGTCTCATAATACAGTATATGGAAAGCCTAGTTCAGTGGCATTTACGAAAACATTAATGGAAGAAGGAAAAAAATTGTGCAAAATATGAAGAAAAAAATGAAGATTTTTATGAAATAAGAAAACTTTACCAAACATCATGAAGTATGATTTTTTGCGTTTATTGCAGTCTACAAATCGTGAACTGTGAAATCCTTGTTCCCATACTGTTAGCAGGCATGATTTAGAATGTGAAAATTCATATATATATTTTTTTGTCTGTCTTTGGCCTAATATCATTCGCAACATGGTAAGGGAATTGAATTGTTATGAAAGCATAATGAGTAAGTATATGTTGTTTTTGTAAAATTTGTTTTCCTTCACATGCTCGACTATTGTTAATCAACTAACAATTTTTCGCTCCACAGATATCTCTGTCTGAGACTACAATAATCTGTGATGCTTAAATCAGATCCTAGTCGAAAAACGTATTATTTGTCTTGTGTTAAATTTTATATTACCTTGTTAACATGTTTCAGCCTGCTATTGGCCATCTTCAGAATTTTACGTTTTCCGAAGTGATACAATGTTAAAAGTTGTGTAATCAAGATGTACAGATCCTAGTATTGATTCAGAGGTTCTGAAGTCAAAAAATGGCGGAACTGGAATGTTTTCAGGGACACGCAAAAGCAAAAGGTTGATATACATAGAGATTCATGTATCACTCCGAAACATACTCCGGGCCTCAGTGGGTTAAGTAATTGTCATATAATTTATCAGCTTCTTTATGTACGAGAGTCTGGGTTACATCACAGCATGGCGATTACTGTACTCTTTGGTGCTGATCTTGTGCAAAAGGCTGTATAACATACCATCAAGTTCAGAGAGCCTAACGATTCATATTTATGTTCTACCGGTCATTCCCAATGTATCATATTTGTATAACCGACAGCCCTATCTTCCCTGACGTCATTACCAGGGAATTCCTTTTTGTATGTAATCATGTGATTTACTTTTTGTATACACTTACATTTGAAATTTTTGGGATGCACCATTTTTAGATTAGAATTAAAATCTATTGTATAGTGGTCAAAGGTTGTTTCCTGGCACATCTGGTGTTCCTCTGAAGATAAGTAGATTGAAAATGAACTGTTTAGTATTGTATTACATTCATCACGTTTAGGAACAGTGCAGATGGTATTAATTGTTACATAATTAGTTGTCTGAACCTGTGGCTGCTTGTTATATATACAGGGTGTAGCAGGATAACCTCAACAACTCTTATAGAATTGATGTGATCAAAATAATTGTGTTAAGGCTGTGTCTCAAAGCTCAAGTCCATACTACACACTAGTGACCATAGACAAATAACAGTGACTAGCAACTAGGTGACTTGTAAACTATACACTAGAGAGCTTTGGAAATGTATGCTTGAAACATGGCCTTCTTCATAGATTATTTTTCTAAAAACCATGACATCACAGTGCAGCACTAAATTAAGAAGGCAGTGTCCTAATGCAGTTTCATTAGAGTTATATGGAAAAGATAAGGGCTTAATATTTAAAGTAATGTTTAAAACATTGTACAGAAGGTACTAACAATGTCAATGTTCAAAGTTAACGTGTTATTCTACATCATATTTGCATTAGTTCACTTCCAAAGCATTTTCAGATTTCATAACCCCAATTGCTGATGACGTATCCATGTTTGTTTAGTGAACAAGTCAACAATCAAGCAAGCATTTTCGTTGACTGGCTACTACGGACTTGATTGCTATGCATTATGTAGCTTCGGATCATGACTTCTGACGTCACATCCAGCTATTTAGTCAACAATCTAGTTCACTTCAGCTGAAAATGTAGCTTTGAGACATGGCCTAATATCTTACAAAGAATTCTTATGTTCAAAACGAAGCTTGTTAGGATCAGAAGGCTAAAATTTTGCATATGTTTGTCTTGAATAATGCTGTTTATTAAACATTGTAGGATGCAGTATCATTAAATTTCTTGATAGGGTCGTATATTTTGGCTACTTTTGAAGAGAAACAAGAATATCTCTTTGATATATACTTCGTTTTCTTTGAGTTGTTTTCTTCTAGTGGGTTTATCATAAATCCATATTTGAGTTTTTTTCCGACCTGACACTAAATAGATACATGGGATTGTATGAAACTAATCAATATAATACTGGACATCATCTTCTTTACCAGGGTACTTAAAAATGGTTTTATAGCAACTATGAACTTGCATATGAATATTCATTGATTCGTTTAAATTCTCAGGAGTAAAAAATGTCTCCATGGTATTTCACTGACTTCATATAACCACAGTCTAGTATATACAGTCACGAAGCTTGAGTTTTGAGAGTGCTAGGAACAATTGACTGTGCCGGTACTATATCGCATTATCTGTAATGAGGCGATATTAGTGATCCTAGTGCTTACCAACTATCTATGGATGCATATATACTACGTATTGAGCTTCATGACTGTATATACTAGACTGTGATGTAACTCAGAATTTTTAATGATGTTTTCTCTTTCCATATCCACACAAGGGGGTCATTAGTTATATACACAACTTGTATGTGCCTCTTCAGTATTCCTATGACAGTGCTTCACGAAAAGCATTTCCGAATTTCTTAAGATCTGTCACCGCTCCAAATCCAGTCTTTGTGAAAGGCCAGTAGAAGACTGTGTTCCAGTAGCAGATGTTGGAGATCACTTTTGGTCAAAGCATCACCAGGGATGGTTCACCTGTAACGCATCCCCCTTCAGTGTCAGAAATGCTTATAATTATTCATGTATCAAGTACTAACCATTATTAAATGTACCACAATTCATGATACTTTTTCAAAATGTAATGTTTTCGGTTTAGGTAATAGCAGTGAATGTTTTCAGAATTATCTGTAGCTAGGCATTGTCCAGATCGTGGCTTTCAGGCACTTTGTTGTTCTGTTCTGCTGGTGCTGGCAAAAGCCTACCAGTCCAGTAAAAATATACACACAAATTCCACAATTTGGGACATCTGGCCGAAATCTATGGCTGACCACTAGGATCCAGAATACAAACCAGAGGTTAAATTAAAAATATAATATGATTGCGAAGAGAATATGGAACAATGATGAATTTAAAAAAATAAAGTACAATTTGATTTCGGAGAAACATGAGATGAAAATACATTGAAGAGTAATGAAATGAAGTGAAAAAAAAAAAATTACATAGTATTATAAAGTGATTGTGTAAAATGGATAATGAATCTCTCAATACCATTAGACAAATTTTGTTAATGTCCTCAAGTTCCCCTAGCGCCAAAAAGAAGTCCTTTCACTTCCCATGTATTAATATTCATTTTGTATCTCTCACTGAAGTGAGGAATACATGGCTTGTAAATAGACCTCTTTTCATCGCTAACATTATTGGCTTGTTGATCATCCTCAAAACGGACAGTGGGGTCAAGAATGAGGCTTCTTTGATTCCGGCATCGATGGCTATAATGTCTGCTCTTCTCATTGACCCATTCGCAGCCAAGCAGTGCACTTCTTCGTAAACCTCCCACTTTGCCTTCCGAAGAGTGGTTGTGATGGAGCTTCTCACTTTATGATGGCGATTGTTCCTCAGTAGTTCTCCTTTAGGGCAATAACCCAAAACATGCCCAAGGGTTTCTACTTCACTGCATCCTGGATGACGACACTTTTAATCTTGAAAGGAACGACCTGGCACCGATCGTACTGCTGCGACGTTTGTGGACATCTTTATGGCATTGGTCCACTCTGAGGATGATATCCCTCTTCTATCAGTATTCAGTTTTTTTTTCCATAACAATTAACACTATCTTTTGTCGTTATGTTAATTTTGTATTTTTGTATATAGGCCTATGGTGTTCTCACATTTTAAGCAGAATGGATAGTTCTAATTCAATGCAGGCTCTGAACAGAAATAACTTTTCAAGGCCGACTGTTGATGAAAAAATTTAATTAAAATCTCCAGGTAGGCCGATTCGTGTGTTTTCTGTGGAAAAGCAAATTAGAAAAGAATGAAAGTCGTGGTTTCAAGAGGCAGCCCAAGTTGACAGATGCTTACAACAAGAATGACGGAATTTGCGGTTGTTTAAAAAGTAATTTTTCTGCTTTCCCTGTTTGTTGTTTGTGCCTAAGGCAAATGTTGATTGCTGGTGAACAGTGAAAGGTTTGAATGATATAAAACACTTAACACTAATTTTTTATTAGTTATATGATATTTTATTTCACACACCATGAGTGATGCCTTATTGGTGTCACTTATGAGATTCAAACCTGTCTTCAGACAGCTGACTAAACAACAGATAACATATGACTTAACAGTAAAGTGTAAAAAAACCTGAAGTGTCGTTGCATCATATGAACAGTGCAGTTGATTGTTGATTTGGGACATTCAATATTCCTTCTAATTTGAATTCATCGTGTAAAAAAAATATTAAACAGCACAAAATTGAAGTGAGTAAAAACAGGCATATTTTGAAATGGTTAATTTCTTGCATCAAGTTTTGTGATGTTTTTGAACTTGCCTTATGTGGGCATGATGAATCGGTGACTTCTTTGAATCCAGGAATTTAATTTAGAATCCACACTGTAAGATCCTATATTCCTATTTACTATATGAATTATGTCTGGACAGTAAAAAGATTCTTCAAAGTTGTATGTCTTACGATGTTACACCCTGTATTTTTACTGTAAAAACAGGTCAAAATAAATTTTACACTTTTTCTTGTCTTTGTAAATTAAAGGAAATATATACTTTTGTATCACAGTATCAGATCAGTCAAAAAATATACATTTCGTTTATGCAGCCATGGGTTTCTAAAATGTCCAATTTAAAATGTTTTTGTATGGTTATACATCTCCAAAGTTTATCTGATCACGCAAAATGGGTCCAGAAACATAGTAATACAGTATTTCTGTGTGTGGGAGTACCGTGGAATACACTGCATAGAGTACCTGGTTATAATGAACTGACTTGGCCAGTCACATTTGCAAGACGTACTTCCCATCCTCAGGGTAGAATCATTGATATTTTTCTCTGTAATTTGTTTGTATTAAGATAACATGTCAGTGAAAAAAAAAAAAAAAATATATATAATTGATCAATCTTAATCTTCTGTTTTCATGGTACCACGAATAGTGTCAAACTTTACAGAAAAAACCTTTAATGTCAAAACATTACAATTTTTCTCTCCTTGTAGATCGAGTATAGATGTTTCAAATCAAAATTATGTAAATTTGAGGGTTATATTAATTGATAGTTTATGAAAACGTGTTTGAATATTTATGAGAAGTTGTGAAGGAAAGTTCCTGAAATTTCCTACTGGTCCCATCTTGAGGGAAAAATAGGTAATTCAGTTGCTTTACACATTTTGTGTGTATGTGTGAGCGTGTAATTGTCTCCTAGAAATATGAAGAAATATAATATATCTACTCTTTAAGAATTTCTTCAAAAGGAAAGTTTGGTTTCCCTACCACAAAGGAATTCTTACTTCTTATCAGTGGTGTGGTGGTGGCAATATGATCTGGGTAGACTATTAAAAAAAATTTATATTTTTTTTTACATTATTTCATATAGCCTATCAATTTTGTTAGCTTGATGCCTAATAACATAGTATACAGTAAATACCAGTACTGCAATTTGAATTTACTACTTTTAGATATTATTATTATTATTATTATTATTATTATTATTATTATTATTATTATTATTATTATTATTATTATTATTATTATTATTATTATTATTATTTGTTTGAAATTAAGACAAGGTACTGGTACTCATATTTTCTTGTATACAGGATGTATCTATATATGTATCCATAAATGTGGGGTCGTATTCCTGACACCAAAACATAACAAAAAGTTCATATGAACATGGTCCCGCAAACCCTTCGTTGGGGAGTTATGAAAGGAATTTCCTGTAGTGACCTGATTATGTGATTCACCTCAAACTTGCATTTTTCCCCACTTTCTTCATTACAGTTGGTCATAACATTTGTTTTGTTTTGTCTGATTGCCTTTTGTTTTGTTTTGTGTTATTCACAGTAACATTCATCACATCACAAGATGTATTCAGTGAGAGAGATGACGGATATGCACTACAGTTATTGCCTAACAGATGGGAATATGGTAGCAGCACATCATTTCATCAAATCTGTAACACCCCAGGACATTAGCACAGAGTACGGCAAGGCATGGAACGCAGGCTCAGGGCATGCATCGGAGCAGGAAGTCACTTTGAGCAATTTTTGTAAATGTGTGTTGTTAAATGTATCACATGTACCATTACCAATAAACCCATAACTCCCTAATGAAGGGTTTGCGGACCCATGTTCATATGAACTTTTTGTTATGGTTTTGTGTCAGGAATACGCCCCCACATTTGTGGACACATATATATACATTCTGTATAAGCTCCAAATGGCGGTTTTTCTTCTCAGCAAAGATGTCAGTCACACGCTCCTTGAAGGTATGGTCACCACACATTTCACGTAATAGCTGTTTTTCAATTGCCTAAATACTGCCGGTTGTGACATCAATTGCAAGAGTTTAGAGGTCTCTGTGTATACGTCATCTAAGCTATTGTCCACCAAGTAACGCAAAAGCAGAGAGGGTGACAGATGCATTTCTGTATCTCCGTAAACATAATTGCTAGTTCACCCTGAAATTTTTCAGAATTGAAGAATGGGTACTATTTAGTCAATTGAACTAATTTCATTTTTGGAAATTGGGTGCTATATTGTGGATACAACTTTTCATTCACCAGTTCAACGAATTGAAGCTTGGGCAAATCCTGATATCTTGTTTCTAATTGAACAACTAGAGAGTCAAATATTTCAAAGGACAGGCATTGCAAATTTGATTTGTTAAATTCACTGAACATTAGTTTTCCAATCAGTTTCTTGCTTTTATTAATGCAATCGGTGGTGATGTCCTCTTCCCTCAGGTTCTGTATATTTAATATTGTGGATTTGATTTGATTTTGACAAACCAAAATATTTGAAGTAGTTTTGCATCGTAGCACATTAAACAAAATGTCAACAAAAATTAAGATCATTTTATATAATGAAGATAAACAAATTTAAGATCATCCAAGCGTCTTTTTAATCTAGTAGCACAGTTGAATGACTTTGGATTCCACGACTATCTGGATCATCAATAATTGCTCTAAATATTTCATGTAATTCTTCAAAATGTGTTATTGTCAACACAACTCTTAAATGAAAATTGCAATGTGTTGTATTTGCATGAGGCACCTGAAACTCTTTTCTGTTAAAAGAGCCGTGTGCTTAGATGATTTGCTGAAACTATGAAATGCCACAAGGTCATAAATGAATATGTGCACATCCTTAATGGTCTTAGAACCATGCAGTAACACAAGATTTAATTGATGCACGTAACAGTGTAGGAAGAGAGCATTCAGACAAACTTGCTTAATCAGCCCCTTGCACTCTTCACTTCTTGGCAGCCATTACAACAGCACCATCGTATGCTTGACTGACCAATTTCGAATTAATGTCCCATTCTTTCAAAACATTTAAAATTATTTCAGACAGACATTTAGCAGTTTTGCCTGTAGATACATAAAGAAAACCTATAAACCTCTCCCCTGCTCTGTCAGCTATGCAATATCAGAATATGATACTTAGCTGACTCTTGCATGAGACATCCAATGTTTCGTCTGCTTGCACAGATACAAAGCAAGCTTCTTTCATTTCTCTCTGAATCTGTTCATTTAGAGCTGATGTGATAATCTCAATCAGTTCATTCTGGGTGTCTGGCGAAGTGCGTTTGAAACAAGAAGAAGAAAAGTGGTCCTTCATAAATTCTTCTTCCTGTGCAGTATAGTCTAACAATTTAAAAAAATTGCCCATATTGTTTGATTCCGACCCTTCTTTGTGTCCCCTGAAAGCTAGTTCTTGTTTTCCTAAGAGAGCTACAGTTTGAACAAGACGACCTAATATTTTGCGATTAGCAGACACCTTTTCATAATGGCAGACAAACGTGCAATTTCAGATAAAACCCTACTCAGCAGTCGAAATGATTCCCTATTATGAATATGTCTTTTAGACGCTTCATGTTTGCATGCTTTCCTTTCAATATTCTTTATACTTGATATTCCACTTTCACTCCACTCTTTTTCTCTCCCAAACAATAGACATATAAATCAATACAATTTATTTTGAGTATGACTGCCGGTTAACCAATTAAATTTGTCATACCACGATGTTTGAAACATTCGCTTTTGTGTCTTCTCATGTAAGATAATGTCAGGTTTAGGAGTTGGTCTTTTACTTTTTAATTCGCACTTTCGTAAGACAGTGTCGAAAACGGCATTTTTAATAGTCAACCAAATCGATAGAATCGTCCATACTTCCAAAACAATTAAAATCAGAATATTTATTTAACACTTGTGCCACTGCAAACGACCACATTTAGTAACAGCACACGAAGCAGTCGAATCACTACTAAGCTTGGTCAGTGAGTGAGGGATATTGGCATATTCAGCCGTCCATTTCCCACCCCCATTGTCACTTCAAGAGAGCAGGCAGTTAAAGACTAAACCCTCAGAAAGAGCCCCCAGTCTCAGATACTGCGTCTTATGCTATTTATGGAAAACAACTGAACTCTGTCTTCCTTCAGCGGGCAGGTCAAAATTCAATGGGAAAAGCTATATAATTCACACTTGTATGAGAACTAGGACGGTTCCAGTTTATAATCGACTGTAGTACCACATCAAATAATTTGAAGACTCCCTAATCACATAGCACATGAGTTGGACACTCGTAGTTTTTTTATTTGTTTATTTATATTTTATTTTTTCTATCAGTTGACTTTTTCTGTAGACTCAATCTCAAAGTCTCCCCCGACACTATGCCACTGCTTCTTATACTGCAAGCAATTGAGGAAGAAAGGGGAGAAATTGTGAAATTTTATTTTTCACAACTTACGAGTTCTCCAGCATTAATGAAAGACAGTACAAGCTGTTGATACTGTGAAGCAAGAAATAGTATCATAAAGAAGTGTTACATTTCTTCCATTTGAAATAAATCAGTTTTTCACAACACGATACAAGTTATAGGCGACATTAAGTTATTTACAAATTTCACAGATATGTTATCTTAAAGTCTCATCTTTATGAACGTAGCTGTATTATTTCAGCTGTTGTTATAATCTTGCAGACAGAATGACGTGTAACTATTTTAGTTCAGTTCAGAGATTGGAATCTGCAGTTTTATGAATTAAAATTCTTGTTTTCGTGTATTGAAGACAATGACGACTAAGAAAGTGATGGATGGTGAATGTACTCCATCCACAACACTTTGTTAATGTGATAAATATATATATTATATAAATTACAGTGTATGATTTAAAACAGAATAAATAAATGTGACATTGGTAAACTGCGTTGTTCTTTAAAATAATTTTAAAAAACCTGTTAATTGCTTCTTTTTATTCGATTTTCGTATAAATATTGAACTGGTTTTCACCTTTGAAATTCGCCCCACCAAGACACAAAGCAAGAAGAAATCAGAAGCGCAAGACCTCACTAGAAGTTTGATAATGTCAAAGTTCCCGCCGGAACCAATCACTAAGGTATTGTGACAGCCACGTCGAGGCTCGATTACGCATCCCACAGAGGGCGGGGCGCGCGTGAGAAGACGGACGTAAGGGGAACGTCTGCATGCTGAGAGGACAAGGGGAGGTGCACTGTGGCGCGACGTAAGGGGAACGACGGCATGCTGGGCCGCTGCAGAGAGAGAGAGAGGGGGGGGGAAGTAAAGCAGTTGCGACTGAGGGAGAAATCCAGAGAAGTCGAGAGGCGCCATCTTCTCGGCATCTGTAGAAATTTCGAGCATCGTATTTTCTCGAAACTATGGTCTAGTGATAAATAGGAGACCCAAGTGAGCTGAGAGCTGTCGTTGCTAATTTTTGGACAGCAAGCCAGTCAGTCTTGTGTAGCAGTGAAGCCAGCTTTGAGACCGGAGTTCGACTTGAGTGTGTCCGCAGCTGTGGGAGCGTCCTGGTCAGTGGACTGTCGCCGGAAGTCCTGAGTTCGAGTGTAGTGGACCGCAGTTGGGGGACCTGAGTTCGAAGTTCAGTGGACTGTCTCTGAAGGTCTTGGTTTCGAGATACTGTGAACTTGAGTGACTGAGCTAGAAGAACTAGCCAAGGCAAACGAACTGTGAACTGAGAACTGACAGTTTTGTTTTGTAAATAGTGCTTTGTGAACATTAGTTGAGATTAGGAGTACATTGTTGTTCGCAATAATCCAAGTGAATTGTCATTGTCATCTGTGGAGTGCAATAACGAATACTGTGTTGATGTGTGGAGTGGAAATCCCATTGTTGACGGGAGTGTTTAAATTAAATTGTAGAAAGTGGTTATTGTTGTGAGAATAAAATTACATTATTGTTTTGAATTAAAAGTTACACACCACAATAGTTTAATTATTTAACGCAGTAAAGTTGTTAATTTAAAAAGTTTAACCATATTATTAGTAGCATAACAGAAAACTGATTAGTTGTTCCTCACCCATACTTTCCTCTTGAAGGAGATTATGTTAAGGAAAACAAGACAACTTCCACTCAATTTGATGTTTCATCCAGTGGCTTCTGGTGGATATTGACAAAGGTATGTTCTAATAGTTCACTGCATTTATTTAACTATTATGACATTATTACAAAAATATAATTAAATTTGTACATAAATTATATTTAAAAAATATGTTGCGTTATTGTACATCGTATCAACTGTTCTCTTATGATATGTATAAATGTTTATGAGATTTAAGGCTTCCAAGGCGATTATATTAGAAGAGTCTCTGGGTTGTGCAACTTGTATTGGGACTTTGTATCTTCAAAATTTGGAAACTACCTGCAGGTTCCATCTAATTTTGCATTTGGCCTACTTGCTGAAAACTTCATATTACATTCTTCAATATGTAGTTTAAATCTGTGATTGTCTTCTTATAAATTCTCAGCTCATTGCATGGTTGTCCACAGATACAAATACTGTCACGTAAGTGGTGATGTCGGTTTTGGAGCAAAATTTTAGTTGAAGTGTATTGTGCCAAGAAATTAATCTATTGTTCAAAATAAAGCCCATTACATTCTGTGGTCGTGAGCGAATTTTTTTAGCGAGGTTTGTTATCCTGCAATGGTGCCAGTTTCTGGTTTTTTATGCAAAGAATTCTGTGATATCCATTTCTACGGCTTCCAGCTTTTGGAAATTTCTACCATGCAGAAAGAGGGCCATGAATCGAAATTGATAGTAATCTGAAGGGACAAGATCAGGGCTATATGCTGGGTGTAGTAGCAGTTCGATTCCTCCCAATGGTTCTTCAAACGGTATGGAATCTCACATTGTCCTGTTGCAAGAGAATCCTATTTTGATTAATTTATTTCAGGTACCTCTTTCTCATTACTTCATGAAATCGTTCTAACTGTTAATAAAGATTCGCATGGACTGCACGTCCGTTTGGAACAAACGTCCAGTGAATCACACTTTCAAAATTCCACCAGACATATAAAATTACTTTGGGGCCGAACTGGGGGATCGAACCACTGTTTTGAGATGTCAGGGCTGCAGTAATATACCCATTTTTATCACATGTGTGACGATTCTCCTGATAATTCTATCATCTACTCTGCATTGAGCCTGTTCATAAGGTACAGATCTACAAATAAGCCTACTGAATGATTTTCTAAGCGGTTTAATGTGGCGAAGAAATGGATCTTTTGAAGTACAATGTTCTTCTGACACTCTACGAGTACCGTCCTGTAAATTTCACAGCAAACTTAAAAAGCCAACATTACGTATGTGGTGACCTAATAGAAATAAGCGTTCATAGACCTATGACAAAATTCGTTTATGCAAATCTGGCTTTCATGCAGATAATACATTCGTTACTGGAGGTACGTTAACAGAAGGCCACACTTTAAGTCACACAGGATTTGTGTGCACTCATAGTTGAGTTCTGGAGTCTTGTCAGCTCATTTGAGTTGTGTGGATACAAAGGAAAAATTGTGACGGTGTCGTGTATGGTTCCTGGGGTAGCTCAGTCGATAGAGTGTTCGTGTGCTAAGTGAAGGGTCTCAGGATCGATACCCGGCCCCGGAACAATTTTTCCTTGAAATTATTCAAAATTCGTTTATGGTGATGACGACAATGATAATAGAAAGAACGGAGAATTAGAAAAATTGATCAATGACATGAACAACTAGATGTCTGTAAGAGTAGTGAGTCAAAGACCTGACGGGTCAGCCACTCTGTTGTGTCCATTACGTCTGGGTCCTCTTGTTTGCATTCATTTGACTGAAGAGTTTACAATTTTGTGATTGTTACATTGTGTAAAATGTTTATTTGTAGTAACAATTCTTGGCGTTTACGACTTCACAGTTTAGAACTCAGCCTCGTTGTGGTAGTTGATTGGTTATACAGAATGTCTTGGAGAATGTCCACAACTTCATGGGCACAGCCCCAGCTTAGGGTCACTCCACTTCCACCATGTCCGTAGTTATGGATTACCTGGAAACATAAAACTGTTTGTAAACATTTGATGTAGTAAATAAAAGTTATATTTACTTAGAACATTTTCGAATTCACTTGAAGCAAAAAGTAACAATGTAACATTATAATCAGGACATCGAAGAAAATGAATGGGCAGATATCGTGACCTAAAAGGGAGGCAGTATTCCTTTTATTGGTCCACAATTGCTAGGGGTATAATAAATTAATTGACAAAAACCAGTAGAAAACATTGGTATATCTACTTATTTAATAAATGCAATAAAAAATCTGTACAGAAATTCTGTAGTACAAATAAAAACGGAGAACAATTATCACCAGGATTTTATGTGAATAAAGAATTACGTCTTTAAGGAAGTCGTTGTTTACTCCCGATTTTATTTAAAATCGTTTTAGAACAATTGGAAGATAGCAGCATGAGTGTTATGGTAGATACAATAATATATTCTATACCTCTACAATTTGCAGATGACCAGATCATACTGGCAATGTAGTGAACTAGAATTTATGAGTAGGAAATTAATCGAAGAATATTATCAATGGAGTTAAAATTTAATTTTCAAAAGTCAGAGTAGGCCTACATGGTAATTAGATGGAAAGAAACAAGAGTTCACCGAACAAGTAATAACTGCTTTACTGTTAATATTATGATAAATTACTTGGCAGACATCGATACTAGACAGCCAGGTAATTTACCATAATATTAACAGAGTAAAGCAATACAGTGATTATACAAGTGTTAAAAGAGTGTATCCAAGAATGAAAAAATAAGATTTAATTAGAGAAATACCTGCTGTGTATAAATTTAAAAAAATTGCTTCACATATATCATTCTAGTTAAACTATGTTATTACAATATGAGGAGTCTTTCAAATAATAAATGTTCTTAATTTGCCTTAAAAGTCTTCTCAGATTAGACCAGGATTTTATTTGTGTACTTTATCTACTTCGATGTGACATGAACAAATGTTACTGTTTTATACATGTAAATTATTTTATATGAATTTTAAATTTTGACAAGACTCGTAACATCTTTGATGTTCTGGTGGATGACAATAAATATTCTATTGAATATAAAATAGTTATTAAATCCTGTATTATAATTTTATCAGTTATGGAAGAAAATATACACAACATAGAAAATACATAAAGAAGAGAAAAACTACTATATCACATTTCAATGTTGTCCTATGGGATAAACAGATAAAAAAGGGACAAAATTAAATCTACAAGTCTATACCGATAGTCGAAAGCACAGCTTTATATGCATCAGAATTTTGGCAGTTAAACTGTGTTTATAAACACAAACTGTTGGCAATGGAAATGGATTATTTGCACCATTTAGCTCGAATATCACGAAAAGATATGCTTCGAAATACTATTATAGGACAAAAAATGCAGGTTAAAAATGATATTCTGTAGAACATTACAACAAAAATCTACCCTAATATGGTGTGGACATTTAATGCTAATGAATGAGAAGAGAATTCCTAAATTGCATTTGACTGGATTCCGTCAAGAAGGATAAAAGGAAGACCTAGAGAGACATAAAAGAGGATAATTTTAGAAGCTATGCAAGAAACCCAAGAGAAAATCAGTGGACGGACTGAACAGAATGGTCTTTAGCATTTCGAGCCTAAATTATAGTTGTGAAAATTCAGGATAGGATTACTTTTTTAATTAAACACTTTATCCAAAGTTTATTTTCATCTGGATTTAATTTTGTTAAATGTATAAAGGCTGAGCAAAACATTACATTTTTATTTTGAATGAGTAATACGTTTGATCAGTGAATAAAGATGAGTATTTTTCCTGGACCAGATAATAAAATTGTACCAGTACTTTCCATTGTAGAAAAAAAAATAAGCAAATGAAAGGCAAGTAGACCTATTTTCCATGAAATTATTACTTCACGTACGCCTGTGTACAACTGGCCTTGATTTCTCGCACCATTACAGCAATTTTCAGTTACTCACCTGTATTCTACAGTCCTTTCAAAATTTTTATAAGGAAAACGAAATTACCCCATTACTGAAAATGTAATTGGAGGTGCAGTGTAATTATTTAAGTTGTGTCATGTAATTAATTGAGTTTATGTATAATTAAGCTGATATGTAATTAATTAAGATGATACGTAACTTAGTTGATATGTAAATGAATTAAGATGATATGTAATTAATTAAGATGATATATAATTAAGTTGGTATGTAATTAATTAAGATTATATATAATTAAGTTGGTATGTAATTAATTAAGGTGATATGTAATTACTTAATTGGTAATAGTTGGGTGAAACAGAAATACTTATAAGTTAGATACTTTTGCTTATCGTAGGCGTTATTATAGAATAGTTTTTATTTATAGCCCTAGGTTTATTGCATCTACTATTTATAGATTTACGTTTATTTTCTTTTATTTCATTTACGTTTATTTTATCTTATTTCATGTAATTATAATTATTGTATATTATATATCACTACCACCGGGTGTATACCCAATTGTAGTGTTAATAAATACATACATACATACAAACCTGTTCCAAACACAGTCTTTATCCACTACAAATTCCATTTGGACTCATCAGGTTTTTAATTCATATCAATGATATGGAAAGCAGACTCTGTTAGCTCTTTGACTACATTAAAATTTGACATTCACAAAATAATTTAAATCTAATGAAACTGTAGCTTACTTTAAATGCAATAATATCAATAATATCTATATAGTGTTACATGTAGGTCTACCTGTAATGTATTTCCATATTTGTCTGTTATAATCTCTCGTTCCAGGCGAACTTTGGGTCGGCTGGGGCGGAGACCTGCCCATTCGTTCACCACTACAGCTTCCTAGAACATAACAATAACGTATTCTAATATTAAATTATTATTAATTTTGCATCTGAAATGAAGTTAAATAGTTTTTCATGTATTAACCCTAATATTAAAACGGTTTTTATGTTAGCTTACAAGCGATATCCATTTCTCTCCTTAAATATCAGCTAATAAATGTGAAAATAAATAATAAATTTAGGAATGCAGTTATAGTGTCAGACTCCAAAGCAGCCATTCTATCAATCATCTCCAAACATACACCTTCATCTCAAACAGCACAAATAACTAAAATGCTCTCTCAATTAATATCACTCAATAAAAGAATTGTATTCCAATGGATACCATCCCATTGTGGAATCCTGGGAAACGAGAATGCGGATGCTTTAGCAAAGAAGGGCAGCACTGCTACTTACAGACCAGTTACTAAATCTACGTATTACTCTGTGAAGAGATTTATTAAATCTACATACTTAGACTTCAACAAACAAAATTTGATAACTCAATCCCAAGGGAAAAAATGGAACTCTCTGCATCAAAATCCACAGTTAATTTCCGATTTACCATGAAAATCGTCTGTAGCTGCATTTAGATTGGCAACAGGCCATGATTGTTTGGCCAAACACCTGCATAGAATTGGAATATATCAGTCCCCTAACTGCCCATTGTGCAACTCAAACCAAGAAATGGATTCGGAACACCTCAAAATCTGAGCTTCAGTGGCTGGTCATGATAATATCTTTGAAAAATATTGGAGTGCAAGAGGTCAAATGACTTTATTGTCAAACGCCTGGCATTAGAAAACAACAACAACATAAATGTGAAAATAAGGAAATACCTTTAATCCGGGGATGAGATCACAGCATCCTTTGTGTATGGAAATGGAATCAGCGGGATCTGGCTTCGTATTCCAGTTCCCCTCTTGCAGGGTACCGCCCAAAATTACAGAGTCCTCACTGAAATGAGACAATAATAATGTTCATATTGTGAAGAAATATGCAGTCAAATGTGTATACCCTATTCATGCCGCTAAAAAAAAAATTGATTCTGACACCTTCTATGAAGGTGAAAAAGAGAACTTCCAGCATGTAACTTCCTTGTCCTCTTAGTATGTTACAGTACCTTTGTTTATCAGATGTAAAACCTGTGTCCAACATTTACATTTTACTTCTAGGTGCAAAATGAGTTTGTCCCACTTTTTTCCCCTTGATTTCAAAAGGTTTGTAACTTATTCTTATGCTGCCTATGTAAAACGTTGAATTTCTAGCATTGGAAATAACGATCCCACTGTTACTAATATGTACGGTACCATATTTCTTTTTTATTTAGCTGTGTCTGCATATGAGGTAGGTATTCGTATGTTAATTGTATGGTTTAAGTGGATGTGTGTAATTAATTTTGTGCGAGATCATGCGTATTTGCTTGGTTTCCGTACAAAACCAATCCGTGGAAAGTCTAAAATTCCACATTCAGTATTCCCAACTTAACACACATAACAATTTCCCTCTTCTTACCGCTTAAGTGACATATTGATTTTACTGCTTTAGGCTATTAACATATTATTTTTAGAGACGTTCAATATAGTAATAATTATAAATTGGAAACTTACCACTGCAATTTCACCTAAATTGTACTGTTAATTATTGTTTTTAAATATTTGCAAAAATTAAGTAAACTCTACAACTCCACTAAAGTTACTGCATTCGTGATGCAAGTAACATTAAGGAAGCCGTGAAAAAATCAACAAGATTCCAGACTCATCATAGACTGGGGGAAAAAAAAGACAGACGTATATCACGGTACAGAAAACATTTTAAAGCAACAATGTTGAAGAGATATTTTTATTTTGCAAATTTGCCGTCATTGAACAGAAACCAAGATGGAGATTTCATTGCAACTAATTAGAAATTCCTCTTTCAGGTATGTAATAAACGATCTTCGCACAAAATTATGTACGATACACGAGCGGTATGTTTTCTTTCAATTCTCGGAAATTAAAAAAGCTCAACTACGTTTCGCTTTTTCACGAGCAGTATGTTTTCTTTCAATTCTCGGAAATTAAAAAAGCTCAACTACGTCTCGCTTTTTCAAACTTTTCCTCGAACATGAAAACTTCAACATAACGCTCTTGTAACGCATATTATTATTACACAAATTCACAATACGGTATTATAACCATGACATGTTTTTACCAAAATTGTTAAAAAAATTGCGAAAGTAGGCCAAAGACCGTCTCAATTATGAATACTGTTTGACTACGAGTTTCTTTGATTACTTCTCTATTGTTCCCTCTTAGCAACTAGATTACACTGGACCTTTACCCTTTGTTCGCGCCATTCTTCGAAGTACATTCATCTCTCCATGTCTTATCTGAAACGGTATTTCATTGGAGTAGACCTACTCTCATGATAGTAAAAATATATCACGTGTCCGCAATTGACCTTGGGGAACCAGAACAATTTAATGCTGTATACTTGCTTTTATCTGTTTTTAATTAATGTGACGTGCACTGTTATCTAGTACTGAGTACTACAGTACTAGATTGCACAAAATTACACAACTATAGATAAGGATAAAACAGACAGAAACAAGTCCAGTCTAAAGGCTGTTTTCTCCTTATCGCAATATCTGTCATAAAAGGCAATGTTACAAAACATAATTAATCTTAAAAATGTTAATAAACAAGTCTGTAGCCTTATATAACATCATTGTTATTTCGTGTCAACAAATTCGTCTGTTTTTATTCCCATGTAATTATACTTTATGTTTGCTATATAAAGAAATAATTGAATTCTTTTATTGTCAACAGTCATATTTCAGATTTCTAATTGTCATCAGAATATAGTATTTTGTATTTTATATGTATGTAACTGAAATGATTGACTTTTCTATAACTTTCCAATTGTTTACTTATGCGATTTGCTATGAAAAGTCTATAATTTGGATTTGTTTCTAGATATTTCTAACTTCTATTTCAAAGCAATACTATACAATAGTTGTAAGGACATTCGTAATTCATGTTATGAGCTGCAAGAATTACTTAGGTTAAGTCATGCGAGCTGAAAAATAAATAAAATTTGAAGATGTGTTTTAAATTAGATACCGATACTGGAAAGTAAAGTAAGTCTAGGAACTTACTTTGGTATAATGTAACTTCCATCTTCTTTTTCTTGTGACACCACATGGAACAACCAAGGGGCTTTCACCTGTATATGAAAATGCAAAGAAGTTGAGTTTACTATTAAAAAATCTCTATCTATAATAGTAGCATTCATGTCTGGCTCAATTTACAAATATTTAATATCATACTTTTAATTACAGAATCATAAATATAACAATTTATATCAATTTATGGATCTTCTTTTATTCCTCCAGTTTGAGGTGGTAGTATTTATTGCTTTCCTTACTCGATTAAATCTACTAGTATTAGGTTTCAATTTTTATATTTTAGTACTTCTATTGCGTGTAGGATTTTTACTTCTTCATTTTCTCAGTAATCTATCACCTTCATCAATGATAGATAAGTAAATAAATGAATAAATAAATAAAATGAATGAATGAATGAATGAATGAATGAATGAATGAATGAATGAATGAATGAATGAATGAATGAAAAGTAAAGAAGTTGTTGTTTAGTCAACTGTCTGAAGACAGATTTGAATCTAATAAGTGATACCAATAAGGCATCACTCATGAGGCAACTAAGCCAATAACTAAGTAAGTAAATAAGTACTGATCATTAAATAATAGAGAAATAACTAAGTAAATAAGTAAGAAAGTAAGTACCAGTAAGTAAATAAATAAATAAATAGTTTTTTGGTTCTACAGAATTATCTGTTATGGTTACTACTGGTTATTAATGGAGAAAAAATTCGCTCCAACACTGGGGATCGAAGCTGGGACCCTCATTTCTCTGCACTGGGCACTCTAACCACTGAGCTATTCGCCAACAGTGTCTCGTATATACTGTGGAGTCCCAGCCACCAACGTCACTCCTTGTGTAATGACAATTGACTTAATATATGTGTCAATATACCCAGTATATATGTCGAACATGGAGCCTTTGGGCCCCTTCTCCCTACGAGAGAGAAAGAAAAAGCCACTAAGAGAAAGTACCAAATTATAAAGATTCGATCTGGTGCTGGTGATTGAGCCTTGGTGTAGTTCAGTGGTTAAAGCACTCAGTGCGTAGAACTGAGGGTTCCAAGTTTGATCCCTGGTGCCAGAGAAAATTTTTCTCAATAAAAAATAAAGAATAATTCATTAAAAATAACATAAGTGATAAATAAAAATAGTCCATGCACTCCAATTTCAGAAGCAATGCTACATCGTCTTAGGATAAGACACTGAGCCACTCACCCTGAGCACCTGTCCCCTCACAGGCCGCACCAAATTGTCCCCTACGAGGTTACGCGCCTGTAGTCCACTGCAGTTGACGATGACGTCAAATTGCTGGTTGAACAGGTCCTGCAGGCTATCTATCTTGCGCTTTACAATTTTCCCTCCCCTCTGCTTGAACTTCTTTGTCAGGTAGGGAAGGAATCGAGCCGGCTCAAGTGTGAACGAGATGAAGTGTATTCCACCCCTGCAGTACATTACCAATTTATGTTCCTTCTCTGACTAACGTGTTCTCTATCCTCTACAGTTTTGTCTCAAGTGGAGACACAATAAGGTTTCGTGAAGTGGGGGCAGTATACTGCCAATACTACATAAAGCAACACAGGATGCATACAAGAATAAATATAATTTCTGCAGAAGTAACTATCTCTCACTATCATAAATAAAAATGTCACCCACGACTAATACTTAATGGAGGAAAACTACAAACAGGACTTAATTTCAGGGGGCTCAGTTCCGGAACATCTCACCAATGATGAAAAAAAAAAAAAAAAACAATATCAGTTGTAAACAGTGTTACAATCTCAAGTGTCGAATGTGAGAGATAGTTTTCCTCAATGGACCTGATAATTGCCCCTATAAGAGTGTCTCTTCACTTAAAAATCCTGTGTGATTTACTCTTTATAATACTCTTTATAAACTTGTAGGACCTCCAACCTATAAGGTTTGCAAAATTGTGGTTCCAAGGAGACTTCGCTCTGGACACTAAATCCAAAGAACGAACATAGAAAGAATATATGAAGACAAATATGTGTTATGGAAATATTTTTCATGAACTTTATATCATATGAAGAGTTCGCGGGAAAAACGATGAATATCACAGTTTTCTTAAGGTTGTTGTCATTATCTAATTCAATGGATCACTACGAAATTTAATGTTATTCTTATGAAAAATGGTAAAAAGGAGAATTATCACCACGAATACAGTAATCCTTTCCTTTATTTTCTATAGAAACAGCACTACATCTTGCAGTTATAGACTCAATTAGAGCATTATCTAATCCTTAACAGAAATGTGACATTCATCGTTTTTCCCGCGAACTCTTCATATGCTATTGTGTATGTAACATGTATGTTAATATCTCCTGGTCCTTGTTGTGTAACAATGAGTATTTTATACCGGTAGCTTATGTAAATCTTAAATGCTTAATAATTTAAAGGAAAAATTGTTCCGGGGCCGGGTATCAATTCCGGGACCCTTCGCTTAGCATACGAACGCTCTACCGACTGAGCTACCCCAGGAACTATACACGACACCGTCACAATTTTTCCTTTTATATCCATACAACTCACATGAGCTGACAAGACGCCAGAACTCAACTATGAGTGCACACAAATTCTGGGTGTGACTTAAATTGTGGCTTTCTGTTAACGTACCTCCAGTAACGAATGTATTATACAAATCTGGCTTTTAGGTAGTAGCTCCCTGTAAAGCAGGTTTGAATAATTTAAAGGAAAAATTGTTCTGGGGCCGGGTATCGATCCCAGGACCCTTCGCTTAGCGCGTGATCGCTCTACCGACTGAGCTACCCCAGGAACTATATACGACACTGTCACAATTTTTCCTTTTATATCCACACAACTCACATGAGCTGACAAGACGCCAGAACTCAACTATGAGTGCAGACAAATACTGTTTAAATGCTTAATGTTTCAAATTCCATAAAATATAGACATTGATTAACTATTAAGTTATTTAAATCAAATAAATGACTTGGTTTGTTAACATTTAAATTCTGGTGTCATTTAATTGAGAGATTACATAAATCGGGTGTGCTATTTCTTATATGCCTAATGCAGAATAGTGGATCTCAAAGTAACAATGGCTCACGAAATTGAATCTGGATTTGTACGTGAATGAAGAAAGATTAATAGGAATTGAGTGACTTGAAAGTTACGATCCATGTGACAAATATTTTCAAATGGATACGCCTCGTACTTGAATACTCACGTGATTTTGGATTTGTTCCCATAGCACATTTTCTGGGCTTGGTCCCTGTCAAGAATCTGGTATGCAACCGGGACCTTGGTCCACTCAGGTTGCTCCTTGTCTGCCCCTCCAGGTTTCTCTGTCAGCTGGTACTTCGGGATCAGTGACACTCCGATCTCACCAGCATCTGTATCTTGCCACAGCTTCTGCATGTATGAGTACGTTTTACTGGACCAGCGTCTGCAACACCACGTCATTAACAGTAGAGAAACACAGCAAACAATGCCATCTTTCTCTCCCTCTATCCTCTATCTTTCCCTGCTTTCTCTGCCTTCCTGTCTCTGTTTGTCTCTCTCTGTCGCACGCACGCACACACACACACACACAATATATTTTTTTCTCTTGCAGTCATGGCCACTCCAGAAACTGGTTTTATCGACTGATAAACCTCATCGCATTTCTGCTTGTATACGCTCACTTTCAGTCCCGCGCTGTAGCGTCGTGGTCTAAGGCATCCTGCCTAGGACTCGCGTTACGGAATGCGTGCTGGTTCGAGTCCTCATGAGGAAGAAATTTTCTCATGAAATTTTGGCCAGTATATGGGACCGGTGCCCACCCAGCATCGTGATGCACTTGGGGAGCTACGATAGGTAGTGAAATTGGGTTGCGAAAGCCAGCTATAATGGCTGGGAGGATCATCGTGCTAACCACACGATACCTCCATTCTGGTTGGATGATTGTCCACCTCTGCTTCGGCATGTGAGCATGAGGCCAGCGGTCGGCTGGTCGGTCTAGGCCCTTCACAGGCTGTAGTGCCACGGATTATTATTATTATTGTTATTATTATTATTATTATTATTATTATTATTATTATTATTATGCTCACCTTCATGTTCACTGCATTGGTTGGACGTAAGTTCTTCCTTCATTCCATTTCTTTCAGGGTCTTCCCTGATTTCGATGTCCTTTGGGATTATAAAAATGGCTCTGCTCAAAGATTCTTCCTTCTGGCAACCTTTCTACAAGTTCCAGCCATTTTTTTCGTATTTCTATTAATTTTTTTGTATATGGGACCTATTAGTAATATCTGTATGATATCTTCATTTCTAGTGGGGTCTAGTATAGTTTATCCTTTCACAGATCTCAAATATTTCATTTCTGCAATTTGCATTTTGTTTTTATCAGAGGCTTTAACTGTCCACATCTTGCTTGCATAATAATATCTACTATTGTTTTGTAGAATTTCATTTACGTTTCTTGGCGTGTTTTGCAATCTTAATGTCTTTCTTAAGGTTATCAATTTTATTTCATAGTGAGTACCGGTACTATCTTGTATCATAGAACTTATTCGAATTGATGTCCATCTGTAGGCATATATTGACATCGTTTAGTGAAATTTACATTGACTTGCAAAAGTTCTAGAGCGGAGTGGGATTTGGACATGAACCCCTTGACTTATAAGCTCAACGCACAAGCACTGATCCACCATGAGTCGGACGTGGTAAGATTTTTTTTTTTACCTAACATCAATCTTGTTTTTATTTTTCTTTACAATTCTATGGGTGGCCGGGTAGCTCAGTTGGTAGAACAGCTGGCTACGGACTGGAAGGTCCGGGGTTCGATCCCAGATGGTGACAGGATTTTTCTCGTTGCCAAACTTTCAGAACGGCCCCAAGGTTCACTCAGCCTCCTATAAAATTGAGTACCAGGTCTTTCCCGGGGGTAAAAGGCGGTCAGAGTGTGGTGCCGACCACACCACCTCATTCTAGTGCCGAGGTCATGGAAAGCATGGGGCTCTACCTCCCCAAGTGCCATCATGCCATGTGACGGGGATACCTTTATTTTCTTTTTTTTTTTTACAATTCTATATCAATTGTGTTTGCTATTAGTCATCCCAAGTACTTAAATTAACTTTTTCGTATTCTTGCTCATTTAGTACAATTACTTTTTTCTTCCATTTTGACTCTTGCGTACACTACTTTTAACACTTGAATATAAATAATTGATTAACTAGCGGACTCACTCTTGTTAATTATGTAAATTTGTGCGGCTTACAGCTGTTTCGATGCTTCATCACACCATCCTCAGAGCCTACTAGATCCCGGCGTCATCTCGAACTTCTCTGCCTGTTATGTGGATGTGTTTGATTGTTGAAAGGTGTTGAAAAGTGGAGTCAAATAGTGTGTGTGTACTGAAATTGATCTGTGTGTTGAGAATTTGATCAGGGTGTGTTTTAGTGTGTTTGTATATTTCGTATTGTTCTAGTGTGTTGAGTTTTTTGTTCTTGGGTTGTATGTGTAGGATTTCCATACATACAATAACATAAATGCGGACATGGAAATCCTACACATACAACCCAAGAACCAAAAACTCAACACACTAGAACAATACGAAATATACAAACATACTAAAACACACCCCGATCAAATTCTCAACACACAGATCAATTTCAGTACACACACACTATTTGACTCCACTTTTCAACACCTTTCAACAATCAAACGCACCCACATAACAGGCAGAGAAGTTCGAGATGACGCCGGAATCTAGTAGGCTCTGAGGATGGTGTGATGAAGCACCGAAACAGCTGTAAGCCGCACAAACTTACATAATTAACACGAGTAAGACCGCTAGTTAATCAATTATTTACTTTTTTCTGTTATTTTCCTATTGTTCTGGCGTTCTCACTTCATCTTTTTTCCTTCTACTTCTTTCGTTTTTTGTTGTAATTATCTATTTCTCACCTTCTTTTTTCTTGTCTCATTTCCTTTTTCCTTCCTTTTTGTGTATTGTTTTCCTTCCTTCTTATTCTTTCTTTTTGTCACCTACACTCTTTTCATTTCTCATTCGTGTTCCTTTTTTATTTCTTTCCTCTTCTCTTTTTTAATTTTTTTCTCGTATATTAAAAATTCAGGTATTATTTACATGACTCCTCATAGCTAAAAGAGAATGTGGGTTGAACGTGCTTACAAGATGTCGCTCTGTGGAGTGTCCTTGAGGCAGTGTGGCTTCCAGAGTCCTGCCGAGCCATCGCCTGTGGTGTGAGGGCTGAACTGCTCGGAGATAAGTGTGATCTGCAGTCCTGGGATCTTCTCCTGCATCAGCACAGCTGTAGTAAGTCCCACTACTCCCGCCCCAATCACAGCGACATGTGGAGACATGTTGAAGGATACACTAACCTGGAACCTGGTCTGCTGAAATAAATTGTATGAGTTCAGTTGATACTTCAGGTTATATTAGCTCACTTTTTTTTTTAATATATTTATGATAATAACTTTCATGTGTTAAATGTAAACTAAGTTTGTAAAGTTTGTAACTTTTTTTTATGAGTCCTAAAAATTAAATTAAATTAATTTTTGAAACATTAACTTTCTCTTGAAAGTAATTTGATATAATGGCTGCCTGATAAGTAAAATAGCATGAAAAATGTATATATTTCAAAATAAATGAGTTTCCATAGTAATCCGTAAGTGGAATATCAAATTCAAGGGTTTAAATAAATTAAAACATCTGTCATGGAGAAAAATATGAGTGAAAGTTACTTCAAGGGTTGTAATAAATAGAACCGATTAAACAGGTAGACAAATTTAAATATTTAGGAACTACAGTCACTAAAGCTGGAAATGGATCTGCCGATGTTAAGATACATATTGAACAGACAAGAAAGATCCGGATCCTTGAATCCAATATGGTGAGACAACAACATATCAAGAAAGACTAAAATGCCGATACATATAGGCAAATTCTTGGTTGAGACTATCCTTTATTACAATAGCGAAATATTGACTGTGAATGTAGAATGCAAAAGAAAACTCTTAGATGGATTACTTAAGTGAAAAAGAATTAGGAATGAAGAAATAAGGAGACGAATGAAAGCAGAGAAGACTGTTATATATAGAACTGAAAAAAGGAATTGAATTGGTTTGAACACCTCATGAGGTCATATCAACAATGATGGCCTAAAAGAATGTTTCAATTTTTGCTAGCTAGACTAAGAGTATGTGGCAGACCAATAAGATCATGGCATCAGAGAGTCATTTCTGCCAAAGAACTGAAAGAGAAAGATTCTCTATGTCGAGAGAGGTTGAGATTAGTAACGGTAATATGGCAGCAGGTGTAATATTTCTGTTACTATTGATACTAAATATAATCCATTTTTAATTACTGATATTTCCCAATTTTATTGATTTCGTGATCGAATTTAAATTCGAAACTGCTATTGTTGATTGTAATCTGTAAGTTTTGCAGGCTGCAGAGGCAGGTGTTCTCCCTAAAATTTATTCTTCTTATTCATTTCATTATTGGAACAGTAGGTATGTTAGATTGCTTGAACCATCAGATATAATTATCTTGAAAAGATCTATTGGAAATCATCTTTTCTAACCGACTTTTTTTTTTTTTTTTCGTATGTTTAAAATCCATCTAGAGATGTGCACAATGACACAAAAGCCACAAACCAAAAATATTTCGAACTATACTTCACTACTTGTATTCTTTATAAATATTGTATGCATCAATGGGCACAGTAGAAGATAATGGAAATAGGAATAGTAATGTTGAATTGTATCTTGTAAGGAACTGACTTTTTTAGTCATTTTCTATATTACTCGATGCTACAATAACACACTAATGAAGACAAAAAATACAATACAAATCAAGCACAAATGAACAAAAATTATAATAATTTTAAAAGAAACATATTGTTAGGCAATTGCTACTAATGAAAGTATGAGAAATCGTAATAGCAAAATTTGATTATAGTATACTGATACAGTTATTTGTATTTATAAATGTATATTTTATATACGACATTATAATATGTATTCATATTTCTAAATAGATATTCACAAACTCTTCGAAAACTTGAAAAATTTATGCTTTTAGTATGATAATATTTTTACAGGAAGTATGTATATGTACCGTACACTTACACAGAAAGGTAGAGATTTTGTATTATTTCAGGAATACACACCAGCTAACCATTGGAAATATATCTGAGTGGAAGGAGGCAATTTAAGTGTTAGAGCAAGTGTCATCTGCTATGCCAGGTCTGTCTCAGGATTGGCTCCCAGTGCAGACACTGCACTGAGATAGGAACCTTAACTCACATTCTGGGATTTTGCCAACACGGAACTCTCATTCGGATTACAACTCACCATGCAGTACAAGAAAGTGTTCTTTCATTCTACGAGGTTCACCAAGAAGTGCACTGCCTGAAGATGGAAGAGCAGACTGAAGGCTTTAGACTTTCCTTTGGATCACGGGGAACAATTGCAAAATTCTCAGTTGAATGTTTTAAGATTTCAAGTCTTTTGGAATAATTCCTTTAAAAACTTTGAAACTTATTGCTGTAGACATAATTAAATATTCTGTTCACATTTTACAAAATCACATGTATTCTTAAGTGACTTTATATAGCACAGGTAGCTGATTATAAATTATCAATAAACTTACCCTCTTTAAAAAATAATACAATTGTTATTTATTTATCTATTTAAGGGGAAGTAGAGCATGGGAAGTTCAGACGTTTTTTATTGCATTTTTGGTCCAAAGAAAATACGTACCAGTACTCGTATTTTATGAAAATACTGCCATGTCTCACTGAAGTATAGCACCTTAAATATTAAACTTCATTTGCACAAAAAAAAAAAATCTTTTATAAATTTGACGATTTTCACTTCCAAAATCACATGAACTTTCCGTGAGCTAGTATAATCTTTATTTAATTTGTTGTGTCCTTTAGTAACCTTTAGTGAAGGGTAACATTCTTGTGGGATATATATCTTAATAAAGTTTCTTGGTTATTGTATATATGCCATAATTGTTATGCTATCTTTCAATATTGCACACAGTTTCATAATTTTATAAAGAGGAAGTTAAATAACTAACCATCCATATATCTGATATTGGTATATGTAGAAATTCAGACATTACATGGCGAAAAAATTTACGAGTTTTTAAAGAACAAAATAAAATTTATTTCTCATACCTCTAACACTTGATGTGTTCACACTCCGTCTTGATACTTACTGTCAGTGCACTGAATGGTTGTTCAACTTCTAAGAAGTATTTGTAACAGCAGCTGATACGATATGATGTAATGTGATCCATGCACAGAGAGCTATCAACAAGTATGCAAGTTCAAGAAATTAACGTAAACATATTTGGTTGTCATGACTCCATGTTTATTTAACTTAACAGTATTAATCTTAAGCCAATATCCTGTTTTAACTAGTTTCTTTTTAGTACTTAATTATGAATAACTCTCAAGTTATGTGAACACTAACCGTTCAGTAAGCTAAACTTGGCCATCAGATGCGAAGTCAAGGTCAGTGCTGATAAAAAAAAAGAGTAAAGAGCGGAGGCTTTAACAAACATAAATTTTTCTTTTCTATCTGATAACTATTGGGTAATTTGTACTGATAAGACTTGAACATCGATTTCTCAATTTGACAGGCTAGAGTAATAAAATATAAATGTAATTTAAATAAAAAATAACTCATAGGGCTATCTCTTTCTTGCAGTATACTGTCATTGTATAGCCTATTGATTTTTACCGGTACTTAAATATAAATTTAATTTATTATTTATGTTACACAGTTATTTTTATGATAATGTTATAATTTAAAATGTAATTATGGAAACTAGATTTGAAATTGATTCATTTTATGTGTTAACTCTTATATAGTAATAGTTGTTACTGCCAATCAATTACATAATTGATTAAGTACATTAAAATAGTGATTAACTAAGAATTATTGAACAGCACATCAAATTAAATATCGTCACAATCAGCAGTAGCAGCAATTTTTTAAATGGAGGGGGGTATTTGTGTGGACAGAACTGCATTAAGATGCAACCCTTCTTTCTTCTGCTTCACACCACTGAAGTTTTTATGGGAGCAGATTGTTGTATGTATGTATTTATTTACACTGCAAGTGGGCAAGCACCCGGCGGAAGTGGTATACACGATATAAACAATACAAAATAAAATTTTAATACGAAATAAAATTTGAATACAAAATAAAATTTGATACAAAATAAAATTTTAATACAAAATAAAATTTTAATACAAAATAAAATTTTAATACAAAATAAAATTTATACAAAATAAAATTTAAATACAAAATAAAATTTATACAAAATCTATATATATAATTTGAACTGGTAATGGAAATTACGGGAAATCAGCTGGACGGATTTTAATAAATGACCCCTCATTTTGAAGCTTGGAACTCAAAGTTTTTCGGAAAAATATTAGTTTTCAGTGAAATGTCAATTTTTAAACATAATTTTCCTACTTTTCAAAATCCATTTGTCGTCAGTTTTGAGAACTAGCTAATAGCATTCGCGGCCGACTTGATATTCCCTTCGCTTTTTCGTAAAGGAGAAGCGAAGCGAGCATCAAGTCGGATGTGTTGCATTTCAGAATAAAACAAAACACACACTACAGTAAACAATATTACACCAAGGCCATGATCTGCAAGAATGCTGACATATTTAGAGCTCAAATTAAATTGGTTATTAAAAACTTAACTTACTAAAAATAATTTGCAGGTTCGATTCTGTGGTGTGTAATTTTCTGGGTACAGCTGTGTATTGGATATTGAAAACTACAAAACTTGAGGTGGTTTGATGACATTATTACCATTAGAAATGAAATATTATTGTAGTTAATGCCATGATGTGGCTATTTTTCATTAATTATACATATTAATGCTATATTGATGATATGAAAGTGAAACGTTTTGGGGTTATATAAGTAGATGTAGAGAATAACTTAAATTAGATTTTGATTTCTATATTTTACTGAGTGGTGGCTATATAGTATATGTTACTGAAAGCTATAATACTTACGTAAGATAATAATATTATTAAAAATCGAATATTTTTATAATTATTAATCAAGTGGGGTTGGGTCTTTTTCATATGTTCAATGGCGGTGTGGTGTAGATATTTATATGCGTGGTTCTCTTCAGTATTGGCTCGAGAGAAAGTATCTTTCATTGTTATGGAAACAAATAACTTTCCGAATGTCTGGTATTCTTCATTGAAAATAAATCTGAAAAATGTTTATTTGAACGTCTAATGAACTTAGTTTTGCAGCATTTGCTGCACAAGCCACTAGTAAAATTTAATGATAAAGGAAAATGTTTCAGATATTAAAATCAATCCTGATAGCATGATTCATTTACTATTTGCATAAAAAAAAAGAGAGAGAGAAGATCAATTTCAAAGAAGATTGAACACATTAGAACATTAATATTGCCGGTTTATGCACAGCAAAAAGAGAAGCTGTGAAATGACTACGGTACTAAGGAAAAGCTGTGAACTAAATACACACAGTAGTAATTGGTACTAACTATTGGATAAATTATGTTGGAATTGTTCTGAAACAAGATCTAGCTGTACAATATATTATAAAAAGTTTGCGTGGAGTGGGAGGGAACAGAAGGTTGGACAGGGGGTCTCTTCGGGTGGGCACTAACCCATCGAAGGCCCTCCGCACTTCTGGCACACTTTTTCACGATCATCACCATCATCATCTATTTTTAAGGATTGGACACTTTGATCTATTCTATCTCCACTATTGTGTGGATTTTAAATAAATATTAAACAAGTACGGTAGCGATGTTTCTTGGTAATGTGGGCAACATAGTGCAGAGATACTACTTAGAAAATAAAGGACAAACATAAGACAAAAAACGCGCATTCGTTTCTTATTGAAATAAAAAAACTCTCCCCTTCTTTGTGTGAAACTGACGTCATATTTGCTGTATCTAGAGTTATAAACACTATAGCAGTGGACTCAATTTATATACAGGCCCATTTGTATTGGAATATATACTGTAATACGTTTCTCTCTTTAGAATTAAAATGTAATAAATGGGAATTGAGGAAAACTTGACAAACACATATGATGATGGATGAGTGGAACAGAGAAAAATTTTCTCTGGTACCAGGATTTGAACCCGGGTTTTCAGCTGTATGTGCTGATGCTCTAAGCCACACCAGATTCTCATCCCAATGTTGGTTTGAATCCTCTCAGTTTAAGTTCCACCTCTTGGGTTCCCTCTAGTGGCCTACCCTCATGCACTGCGTCATAGATGTATGACAGTGGCACAATGTTCACACATGTGCAGAGGTGTACTTGTTATGAGTGACTAAGTGGCCGGGATCCGACGGAATAAGCGCTATCTTAAATCACAAATCCGGCGTATATAGTCACGAAGTTCAATACGTAGGGAATATGCATTCAAAGATAGTTGAACTTTAATTGCTAGCCACTAGGATCGCTACTATCGCCTCATCACAGACAATGCGAAATAGTACCGGCACAGTCTATTGTTCCTAGTACTCTCAGTTGCTAACCGCTTGGAGCGCTGTATCGCGAGACATGCAAAACATCACCTCAAGCTTCGTGACTGTATGATATTAGACTGTAATAATACGATAAGATTTTATCTTTGTACGCCAGTGCACAAATTGTGACGAGGACATTAATTTATTAAACATATTGCAAAAAAAAAAAAACTTTTAAAATCATGTCAAATGATTTACCCAGAAATAGTACAAGGATATTTTTGAAATGGTTTTGTTATAGAAGCTTCTGCGAGACTTGTCGTTGTACTATGTTGGCTACATTGTTAAAAAAAAAAAAAAAAAAAAGAGACACGATTATATGTTATGGATGTTGTAGTGAGTGCTGTGCAGTGTGTGTTTTGTGTTATGTGTATGCATTTCGTGTTTTCGCCATGAAAAGTAGCCTTTCATAATGGCCGCTCTACTAAAGAAAAGAGCTCTTGCTGAGTACAGCCAGGTTATTCAGGTATGTTTGGATGAAGTACTGATCGTCATTGCTATAGAATGACTTAACCTCGAAAAATTCATAACCTCACTTATGAATTTATGATTGAAATAGAGAGTTGATTTGAAGGTGAATATATGACTGTAATGTAATAATGTAAAAAGAAATTCTTGTCACTGGAAAGCGTCTTTTCATAAACATAGTGATGCACATTCGACAACATGGGCAAATATATTAAATGTTGCTAATATTTATAGAAAACCCATACTTGATATTTATGTTATTAGGAGCAGCCGAAACCTCTGAAGAAATTACGCCTTGTAAAGAAGCTAATTCCTGGTAGTTCAGCTGCAGCATATGTAGGACTACTAGAAAAGAGTAAAACAAGTAATGATGCATTGCAAGTACTTCTCAGAATATCAGATTCACTTAAGTTTCAGGTACCGTAGAGATTTTCTGTTGAATTTATTAGCGTGTAGTCAATATGGATTGCGCAAGTTGGTTTGAAGAGCTTTCAGAAATAAATGTTACAGGAAGAAGATTTGGCCGATGTCATTAAGAAATTAGCTGAACATTTTCAGCAAGAAAATGAATCCGCTGTTCGTGCAAAAATTTTATCTCTGTTTGGAGATATTGGAAAAGAATCTGGAGCCGATATACAGGTAATTTACATAATATTTATTCAGAAGCCAGAAATACACAGCTTAAATTTTAGATAAAGAACTTTTAACTTCCAGTGCATCCTTCAGTAGGTAGTTTCTTCCTAGCCAGTGACCAGCAAATTTATTTTTCTCTTAATCAGTTTCAGCATTATTCTTTCTTTACCCACTTTTTCTAGCACAGCTTCATTTCTTATTTTGTGTATTTCACATTCTCCATTCTTTTCCAAATCCACATTTCAAATGCTTCCAGTCGCTTCTTTTCACTTCGTCGTAATGTCCATATTTCTGCCCCACACAAAACACTTCACTAGTCTCTTCCTTATTTATTTTTTCAGAGGTCTGTAGAAGATGCTCCTTTTTCTATTAAAAACTTCCTTTGCCATTGCTATCCTCCTTTTGACTTCTGACAGCAGCTCATGTTATTGTTTATAGTACATCCCAAGTATTTGAAGCTGTCCACTTGCTCTACTGCCTCATTTAGAATTCGTAAGTGTACCTTCTTTATTTTTCTTCCGATGACCATGGTCTTCATCTTGTTTTTATTTATCTTCATCCCATACTGCTTACAGCTGTCATTTAGCTTCAGTAACATATCCCTTAATATGATCTCATCTTCTTCTAACAACGCCGTATCATCAGCAAATCTTATGCACTTTATTTCTCCTACCATCACCCCTCCCATGTTATGAAAATATTTCTTCATTAAATCCTGCAAGTAGGTGATGAAGGACATCTTTGTCGTGACTTACTCCTTTCTTTTGATTTGGTTCTCTTTGGTCAGACTTCATGATTCAGCACCATGCAATAGTATGCCTTCTGGTTTGGATTATTATTGTTATATGTAATATAAGTTTCAGCTGGCATAGCAGTCCAATGTCTAGGGCGTTTGAATCATAATCCTGTGGACCTCGGTTTAATCTCCTGATTTATGACTTGTGTTGGGTAAGCCCATTGTCAGGTAACATGGGTTTTCTTCGGGAGTTTTGGTTCCTCTGTGACATCCCAACAAATCTCCATCATCATCTCATCTCATTACTAGTGTAGAGTAGACCAGTCTTCTTGTAATAAATTAGATGATAGCTGTTTCTGAATAGCTTAAAAACTCTGTTTGCATCATATAACCTATTTAGGAACATATTTCCTGTCATTGCAAAATATCAAGATATGAATTAAAGATTCGTACTTTTGTCAGATAAACAATTTTACTGTGTTAAATTGAAACTAATATAGTATTTTACGTTGATTAGTGATTAGTTTCGTCTTAATATCTGCCATCTTCAGATTTATAGTCTAGAACTGTGAAGATAGTGGCTAGAAGCCAGAACTGGTCACTAGTCACGGTAAAATACGACATTAGTTTCAAATTAACACAGTGCGAATCAGTAGTAATGTTAAAAGTGTATAATCAAGATGTATACATGAATTAATCGTCTATCTTTGTACTAACTTAATGAACTTTGTTTGTTATTCAGTCCAATTTTTCTAGTTTTAATACGAGTATAGTTTAACATACTCGTACAACATTGTTTTTGAGCATTAATTGTCTGACAAGGAAACTCTTAATAAGTCCACTTGGAAACCTCTGCTCAAATTGCGCATATTGTTAAATCTTACAACAGATAGACATATACAATAAATTAGCTCGTACTAAGGGAAGAGTGTAAGCATCAAAGGTTGTAAGCGTACAGAACAAACTTTTTCAGAAGAGACAAAAAACATTTTTCTCCATCTATATCTATGATTGCGTACATCAGACGTCTCCAAAAGCGTACCCACGAGTAAGCCCCTGAACGGAACCGAAGCCAGTACGTAATGAGCGCGCTCCGCCTCACCCATCCCCACCTGTACTGTACTCAATGTTTATAAGCAAACGAAGAGCAGTGGCGGACTGCCATTATCATTGTGTTGGTCGGAGTGTTACACCGTGTCTTCTAATCATGGACATAGTACATTCAAGGATGAAAGGGAAGAGAAATTTTTTTGAGTTAGTGGGGAGAATGTGAAATGCTTAATTTGTTCGAAAATTCCTAAGGGTGTGTTAAAATTCAACATGCGACGACAATGCTCGACCCTTCACAAAGAATATCATACAATTACAGGCATGTTGGACATGTGAAAATAATTTATTTTGGGGCTATCTGTATAACTGTTGGTTATACATAATAGTCAGTATATTACAATATTACAATACATTTACCCTCAGTTCCGCATGACAACATATAGTTTTTCTTTTAATTTTAGGTGAAATGCGTAGGCCTACAAATATTTTGATAAATATAAAACAAGAAAATACAAACACAAATCACATACGTGTCCTCAGTCTTAAACAAAAAAAGCTTCTTGCTAGCTATGTCCTAGCTTGAAATATTGGAAAATCAATGAAGCCCTTTACAGAAGCATCATTGTAAAATCGTGCTTAGACCTACAGGACGTTACTAAAATATTGTGTCCAGAACAAAGTCAAAGTTTAAGAAAATTAAAGTTTTTCCAATTACAGTTCAGAGAAGGAATTTCAAGATTGTAAATATAATTGAATCTGAAGTCGAAACCACAATTAACCAATTTGTAGCTTACTCACTTGAATTGGACAGATAGAAATGACAAAGCTCTCCTAGCCATTTTCATCCGAGGAGTTAATGAACATTTTACTGTGACTGAATGTCTTCTAGATGTAATTAAAAATACAACTGGAGAAGATCTTTTCCAGGCACTGAAAGGCACCATAGAACAGAAGAGGTTGAATTTGCAATGACTGTGTCAATAGCAACAGATGGGGCTCCAGCTTCATAGTATGTCAAAATAATATACAAACGTATGATATTTCTTATTCTTTTGATGTTATTATTTGTAAATATAAGGAGACCGTTGCCGCGATCCCCCACTGATCGCTCCCATCTGTTGAGGTACAAGTCTCTTCCCCTTGTCTAGCCTTACATCACACTGTGTTTGGGGGGGCAGCATTGAGAGCACGAATGTCGATACACTTTTTGGAGACCTCTGGCGGTACATTATCTAGGGTCTATTTCCATTTTGAATTCCAAAATATGACTTTTGTAGATTATTTGGCTTCACACATATATAATCAGTTTTGACAACCGCTTAAAAAACTATAAAAGTGACTCTTACAATCTCTGTTGTTTACACTCTAGAATTGAAAACCTTCCCAGAAAAAGGATGTAACATCAAATTAATGAAATGTGTGACTTAAGTGGAAAAAGTAATTTTGAAGCATTCTTTTATATTATAACAATAAATGATTGCATCCAATAGCTGAATAAATTTGAATCCTTGATTAGTCAAATGGTTCTGCTTGCTTACTTACTTACTTTCTTTAAGAAACCCGCAGGTTCATTGCCGCCCTCACATAAACCTGCCATCGGTCCCTATCCTCTGCAAGATTAATCCAGTCTCTACAATCATATCCCACCTCCTTCAAATCCATTTTAATATTATCCTCCCATCTATGTCTCGGCCTTCCCAAAGGTCTTTTTCTCCTCATTCTCCCAACTAACACTCTATATGCATTTCTGGATTCGCCCATACTTGCTATGTCTGTTCTGCTAGTAGCTAAATATATGCCTAACGAAATATGCCACTGAAATTTTTTCCTTTCCCCTGAAATGATGTACAGTATTATAGATTTTTGGTTACACCTTTGTTCTGGAGAGGTCTTCAATCGTAAAGCTCGAAATTAAAGCTTGGATGAAATATGTTGTTGTTGTTTTCTAATGTCAGGCGTTTGACAATAAAGTCATTTGACCTCTTGCACTCCAATATTTTTCAAAGATATTATCATGACCAGCCACTGAAGCACAGATTTTGAGGTGTGCCGAATCCATTTCTTGGTTTGAGTTGCACAATGGGCAGTTAGGGGACTGATATATTCCAATTCTATGCAGGTGTTTGGCCAAACAATCATGGCCTGTTGCCAATCTAAATGCAGCTACAGACGATTTTCGTGATAAATCGGGAATTAACTGTGGATTTTGATGCAGAGAGTTCCATTTTTTCCCTTGGGATTGTGTTATCAAATTTTGTTTGTTAAAGTCTAAGTATGTAGATTTAATAAATCTTTTCACAGAGTAAT
The DNA here is from genome assembly GCF_040183065.1 of Periplaneta americana. Lineage (NCBI taxonomy): Eukaryota > Metazoa > Arthropoda > Insecta > Blattodea > Blattidae > Periplaneta > Periplaneta americana. Next base: position 17,904,525 of record NC_091122.1, on the reverse strand, counting down.
ACGTAGATTTAGTAACAGGTCTGTAAGTAGCAGTGCTGCCCTTCTTTGCTAAAGCATCCGCATTCTTGTTTCCCAGGATTCCACAATGGGATGGTATCCATTGGAATACAATTCTTTTACTGAGTGATATTAATTGAGAGAGCATTTTAGTTATTTCTGCTGTTTGAGATGAAGGTGTGTGTTTAGAGACTATTGATAGAATAGCTGCTTTGGAGTCTGACAATATAACTGCATTCTTAAATTTATTGATGTGGCATAGAAGATTCCTGAGACATTCACTTATTGCAATGATTTCACCATCAAAACTTGTTGTTCCATATCCAAGAGATCTATAAAGTGAGAAGAGACAGCACGTAACACCTGCACCGGCCCCTTGTTCTCTGGAGATCAAGGATCCTTTGGTGTATAAATGAGGCAGTTTTGTGGAGGGTACCTAATATTAATTATCTCTAAAGACAATTGTTTCAGTATTTCAGTGTTTACTTCTGATTTCAGTATTTCTTCTGTTAAATTTAGATTATATTCTATATTTAATAGAGTTAAAGGGTTTGGTTTTAATTTGTAAGTTTTCTTTTAAATACGGGATATTGATTTTCTGTTTTAATTCTTGAACAATGGATATGAAACTTTTTTGAGTTTTCAATCTACAGAGAGGACTGTATGAATGCCAATTGTTTCCTGGTAACATGACTATATTAACAGTTCATTTGTAAGTATAAAGCTAACTTCCACTGTCTCATGTTTTTTTCCCCCTAAATCAGAGTATAATAGAAGAGACTGTTCAGTTACTGAAGAAAGAAGAATCCCACAAAGTGATAGCTCAGGGAATATCAGCACTCCTGAGGCTGGGGAAGTTGTTACCTGACAATGTGACAGTGCACCAGAAGCTTGTGCTCGTTGCTAAGCAGGTAAACGAAAGTATCTTGACATTAACCACTTGCTGTCGGTATTTATGCAATGGACAAGTTAGACTTTTTGTTATGTGTTCGAGTCTGTGATTGACTACACTGTCACCAATTGATCTAGCTCCCACGTAAAAGTGTGTAAAAATATACTTTATGAAAAGAAGTGACGCATATTTGAAAGGTTCAGAACCATAGTGGGCCAAGCACCATTTACTAAAACTGTAGAAAACAAGGGTTAAAATGACGTTATTACCATAATTCAATGGAAACGTATAGCAAGTAATATAAAGTATACACATTAAAACTAAATGATATGTCAATCTTCATTAAACTGTGGTATTCACTTAACTTTAACCCTTGCTTTCTTCGTTTTTAATAAATGGTGCTTGGCCCACTATGGCTCTGAACCCTTCATTTCTGTGGCCGGGAGGAAAAAAGTCTTAAGTCAATTTTTTGTGAAAATGAGATTTTTAGATATTCTGAAAGCGGAAACAATTCTCTACAATCTGATAAAATGGCTAAAGTCAAATAAGACTCCTGACTGGATTTATAGAGCATTAACTTACCAAATGTCCTAAGTACTTTTTGAATCGAGCATACACAGAATAAAGGACTTAAGAATATTTAATACTTTATTCCTTACAAACCATCACATGTTTACTTTCCATGCTTCCCTATTAAAAAAGTCTAATTTGTATTTTAGGCAATTTATCACATACTGATGCCCTTTCTTTTTAATACTTTAAGCACCAGGGTAAACAGTCCTATAATTGTTTAAGACCTATTTTGCATTCCTAATAATTTACATTTCTCATTTACTTTGACATGAAAAAGGTCTTATGTTTAAATAGTCCCTTTTACTCAGTTTGAGTTCTAGTCTTAAAAGGGCTTAAGTGCGGCTATTTTTGGAAATAATCGAGAAAATTGTTAAATGAGCAACATTACCTATTTTAGAAGAAATATAAACAAATAGTATCCAGGAAAAACCTCTTAATTAAAAAGCTCTATAATTCATATCAATTTCAATCTTTCTACTGCTCTCCTGAAAAGTATAAAATTTTTACTTAAGACCTTTTTCCTCCCGGCCACAGATTTGTAAATGAAGGTTTGAAGATTCAATTAGTGTAAATTGTTTTGTATTTTTTTATTTGTGGTAGATGTTATATTCCTAGAGAATACATTTTTTAGTAGTGTGTGTTTTAATTTAATTTTAGTGATTATTTTTCAAATAACGAATATAAAAAAAAATCTTTTTAGAATGTCTTTAGAGTTAATCAAAACGAAGTCCATCCAGTCGGAGTTAACTGTTTTCCTATTGACTCATAGTAGCAGAGTGCAGTACAGCAATGCATTTAAAAATTGTTCTTTTCTTGCTGGTGCTCCACCTGTTCCATTTCACGTGAAATGACAAGTCCCAAACAAAAGTTCTGCTTCCTCCCCATCCTCCCAATAGTTGGAAAATAGAGGAAGAACATGCCAAAGCAGTTTGGCTACCTCCATAATTATTCATACTAAAGTCGAATTTTACAGTGAACTGTATTTGTGCTCACTTTTGTGGTTTTGTCTCTTTCAGTACCTGACAGACACAAGTCACTATGTAAAGTGCAAATGCCTGGAACTGATTGGAGAGTTGCTGCCTGTGGGTGGACCATCGGAAAGCAATGCACAGTCCATGATGAGGTACGTGGGAGACTACACCCACAGTGAAGATGCCCGTGTTCGAAGTGCTGCCTTCAGAACAATGGTGAGCTGACCTTTCAAAACGTCGAAATTGAATTTCTTAGAAAATTTTGTCTATATGATCATACTACCATATCAATGAAGTGTAGACCTTTTAAGGTAGTTTTTGAAGCTATCCTTGCTATATAAAAACATAAATGAAGGATGGGGTAAATTTTTTATGTGGGCCACTTAGAGTGACCAGCTCTGCCGTATTTTTTGGTAACTCCCATATTTGAGCTAATTTTTTTTAGATCCTCTTGACTCCCATATTGATCTGAACCTCCTATATATTTTTTGATTGCTAGTTTTTAAAAGTAATAATAATAATAATAATAATGATGATGATGATGATGATGATGATGATGATGATGATGATGATGATAATTACTTACTGGCTTTTAAGGAACCCGGAGGTTCATTGCCGCCCTCACATAAGCCCGCCGTTGGTCCCTATCCTGAGCAAAATGAATCCATTCTCTATCATCATATCCCACCTCCCTCAAATCCATTTTAATATTATCTTCCCATCTACGTCTTGGCCTCTCTAAAGGTCTTTTTCCCTCCGGCCTCCCAACTAACACACATTATATGGATTTCTGGATTCACCCATACGTGCTACATGCCTGCCCATCTCAAACGTCTGGATTTAATGTTTCTAATTATGTCAGGTGAAGAATACAATGCGTGCAGTTCTGTGTTGTGTAACTTTCTCCATTCTCCTGTAACTTCATCCCTCTTAGCCTCAAATATTTTCCCAAGAACCTTATTCTCAAACACCCTTAATCTCTGTTCCTCTCTCAAAGTGAGAGTCCAAGTTTCACAACTATACAGAACAACCGGTAATATAACTGTTTTATAAATTCTAACTTCCAGATTTTTTGACAGCAGACTGGATGATAAAAGTTTCTCAACCGAATAATAACAGGCATTTCCCATATTTATTCTGTGTTTAATTTCCTCCCGAGTATCATTTATATTTGTTACTGTTGCTCCCAGATATTTGAACTTCTCCACCTCTTTAAAAGATAAATTTCCAATTTTTATATTTCCATTTCGTACAATATTCTGGTCACGAGACATAATCATATACTTTGTCTTTTCGGGGTTTACTTCCAAACCTATCTCTTTACTTGCTTCCAGTAAATTTCCTGTGTTTTTCCTAATTGTTTGTGGATTTTCTCCTAACATATTTACATCATCCGCATAGACAAGCAGCTGATGTAACCCGTTCAATTCCAAATCCTCTCTGTTATCCTGGACTTTTCTAATGGCATACTCTAGAGCAAAGTTAAAAAGTAAAGGTGATAGTGCATCTCCTTGCTTTAGCCCACAGTGAATTGGAAACACATCTGACAGAAACTGACCTATACGAACTCTGCTGTACGTTTCACTGAGACACATTTTAATTAATCAAACTAGTTTCTTGGGAATACCAAATTCAATAAGAATATCATATAAAACTTCTCTCTTAACCGAGTCATATGCCTTTTTGAAATCTATGAATAACTGATGCACTGTACCCTTATACTCCCATTTTTTCTCCATTATCTGTCGAATACAAAATATCTGGTCAATAGTTGATCTATTACGCCTAAAACCACATTGATGATCCCCAGTAATTTCATCTACATATGGAGTTAATCTTCTCAAAAGAATATTGAACAAAATTTTGTACGACGTCAACAAAAGTGATATTCCTCGAAAGTTACTACAGTTAGTCTTGTCCCCCTTCTTAAAGATAGGTACGATAATGGACTCCTTCCATAATAATAATAATAATAATAATAATAATAATAATAATAATAATAATAATAATAATAATAATAATAATACTCGCCAAATGCAATATACTATTTAGATATAAACTGTCAGTAACATCGATAATATTGTAAATACCAAACAACACAATTCTGTTTCGATGACCCTGTAATCTTTGGTGCAACTGTATGAACATATGATTGTAAAGATTTTTTTTTTCAGTTTGCATAGCAAGATACAAGATGCAGCATCCTGTTGACAAATATAGATAAGTTAAAACTAAGTTGTTTGTTGTTCAGTCAACTGTCCGAAGACAGGTCTGAACCTCACAAGTAATACTAATAAGGCACCACCTATGAGGCAACTAGGCCTAGAGATAATGGGGTAGAATGGCCAGTTCTTCTCCTCCATTGCATACATCGCCAACTAGCTACATATTACACTAATCAGACTTCAGATACATACAAAAAATTGTTCTTCCTCTGACACATATCGTCAAGTGAGATTTACTGTCTGATAATATATGTACATATCAGTCAGAACCTTAATCAGCGGTATTAAAACTAAGAAACATGAATATTTTAAAATATTATTGTACTCAGTATTGTGACCCAAATCATATTTGTAATATAATTAAATGTATAGTTTTATCTTATAAATATAAACCATTTCATCAATGAATCCTGACTTCACATCCCAAAAAATTGCACTAAAATTTGTCTTGATCAAGTCTCCCATATTTTTGTGATCAGAAATGAAAGAAAGGCATGAAAAGGATTTCGTTGAAAACACTATAATGAAATTACACTGACTGGGGGAGGGAAAGAGAGAGAGAATGCCTCACTTGATAAAAATTTAATTATCATAAATGAACGCATTATAGGATGAGTGTTACTGTGTTTCAGCATTTTTCTCCTGCCCTTGAATTATAAAGAGAAGATTGTAATCAACTCTTGAATATTTGTCGGTTTGTTTGAGTCGCTTTCTTGTTAGAATATTTTTATAAACCACTAATATTTCCTGTCACTTTTAGATACTAATTTTAATAAATAAAAATACATACCAATAATATTAGAATTGATTACAATATAAAACCGTCTATAACTATTACATGTAAAATTTTACAAATTTAATTACATCCACTTAAACAGTACCATTTATAAACGAAGTCAGATATCTTGTTTTGGAATTATAAAAAATGCGTTTTGTGTGCAATCCACATAACGAAAATTTATTTTGTTGTTTGGATAGAAAGTTAAATGATTAGGCATACTTTTATGCACTTCTTTTGAATAATAGTTGAAGAATTTCATCTGGAACATAATAAAGAAACTAAAGTATTGCACATATGATGAGTTAGCTTGTGTTCTTTTGTAGCTGACAGTTCATGAACGGGGTTTGAAACTGGATTCATCTGTGTACTCAGAAGTGTGTCTTGCACTCAAAGATGATTACGAGATTGTAAGACAGGTGGCACTGAAGCTGGTTTGGATACTTGGGCAGACTTACCCTGAAAAGTGAGTAGTTCTTTTTTTCGGTATATTTCGAAAAGAAATCAGATTCATTACATGCTATTAGACATATTACACGCTAAGCAAAAGCCAACAGATGACTTGGACAATGGTTGCATTTCGTATCTGTCCTCACAGTGACAGGTGATAAAGGTTACTTTTGTAATTACAGGCTAAATAAAGTAATTTCATTGTTGCGGAAGTCTGTCATGTGATTTTACGGAATATTTTAAGTTTTGCTGGTACAGTGTACCTCTCTAAGGATTATAGGAGGGGGTACAATGATAATCGAAACTCCATTATAATAATAAAATACCGGTAATAGATAATTGTGTTATAGTATATGGATATCTAGAAGGTGAGCTGATGCAGATAAACAGAATGTACAAATTTATTTAAAAAATGAACAATAAATCATGGCTCTTTTGTGTTACATGATTTTAATAGTTAGTGCTATGTTTTACGAAGGTACGCAGTCTTATTGAATTGATCAATATCTTATTCATATAATGTATTACTTTTAAATAATGTATTGATCGATCAGCGCATTTAGCGCTGTACAAATCATTTCTAAATAAAATATAAATACAATACATGATACTGAATTGAGGGCACCCTAGATTGGGCTCCTCAATGAACAAAAATAATTGTTAATAAATAATTATTTACATAGGTTGGTGTGATGATAAATTTTGATTATAATACGAGGTCCATTGGAAGTCGGCTCTTGATTCTGGTGGGAAATGTGGACTTTCTTCTGAGAGAGTAGTGGATGGCGCCTGGAACATTTTCTAGGTTGTTATAGAACTTCTTAGCTTGTGAATGAATAAACTGTTTGATTGTGTCAATACCAGTTTCTCTGTGTAGTTGGCTGTTACGGACAAACCAAGGAGAATTGAGTGAAATTCGTAGGACTTAATTTTGAAATGACTGGATGTGTTTAATTTCACTTATTCCAGCTCCTCCCCAGACAGGACAGGCGTAAAGCAGTAGAGGTCGTAATAGAGATGTGTAAAGTAGCATGCAATTTTGTAGCTTTAGAGATGATTTCTTGTTGAGGAGCGGATATAATTTAGTGAGTCTTGAGTAGGCCAATTTAAGTTTGTTGTTGATGTGATATTTCCATGATAGACAGCGATCTAAGTGCACTCCAAGATATTTTACAGCTCCATCCTTTGGTTTCCACGGTATCACGTTGGTTGAAAGATTTATGCATGGAGGATTAGCAGGACGACACAAAGTAAATATCATTGCTTCACATTTATTGTAGTTCAATGCGATGCGCCAATTTTCAAGCCAAGGGCATATGATGTTTAAGGCTTCCTGAAGGTGATTTGAGGCTATGTTAATGTTGCGATGGGTTGCATAAATAGCTGTATCGTCTGCATGCATAGCAATTTGTGCAGTTGGTGTTGCAGAGATGTCCGAAGTATATACATTGAATAATATCGGACCTAAGATAGAACCTTGTGGAACGCCAGCACTAATGGATATTATGTATTGAATTTCATGTCCAGTTCTATCACATTGGCTGAGAGTGATGAGGAGATTCGATTAATAGATGATGCCTTTGGCAAAGTCTGCCTGATGATCAATGACCTGTCCATGAAGGTCCGCACTTTGGCAGCGCAGTTCCTTGGTACAATGACCCTTGTGAGTCCCAAGTTCCTTCAACAGACTTTGGACAAGAAGTTGATGTCCAACATGAGGGTAAGTTCGTGTAAAAATTCTAGCACATTCAGACACCACATGATAGTAAACTAAATGAATACAAACATAACTAGGGTAGGAGCCTGCATTCTCTTGCGTAATTTTTAGTTACAATAAAATGTTCTATACTGTTTTCGCTGAAAGAAAAATCCGAATGTAAACATAAGCACGTGGCTGTCATACCAGTGATTGGCTCCCAGTCGAAACACTCACATGACGCAGGAAAATATAGTTCGTATTTGGAAACCACAATCTTGTATTATTTGAAAATAAAAAATTGAATTCTAGTTGTTAAATACGATGAAATATTTAACTTCACTCATATGTAAAATGCTATGTAAAAGAAAAGCTACTTTTATATGTTGTTATGTACTATGAACGCGGATGAATACCAACAGTAATACCGAGGTAGTCTGTTCTTGTAACAAGCTGGCGTCACTTGAGTTCGTACCGTAGTTCACGTAAGCACGTGGTACTGAAGTATGGCTTCTGTACCCTCAACTGTCCATTGTGAAGACATAAGACTTAAAAAATAATTTAATTACTGTAATTATAAAGTAAATGTTTCCTAAGCAAATGAATGCATAGTAGTGAGGTTAGGCCTACTTGACGAGTAACGGGAAATGTTTAACATGAAACAGAATGTACAACAGTAGGCGGGAACACGTACTGAGAATCTATGGCGCCAAACAGTGGCCAATGATGCCTCACTTCAGTCATGTGCTGCTGTTTACATTAGGATTTTTCTTACAGCGAAAAGATTATAGTTATACTGTTTTCGCTGTAAGAAAAATCCTAATGTAAACACAAGCATGTGGCTGTCATACCCGTGATTGGCTCACAGTCGAAACACTCACACGACGCAGGAAAATATAGTCCGTATTTGGAAAGTATTATTTGAAAATAAAAAATTGAATTCTAGTTGTTAAATACAATGAAACATATAACTTCACTCATATGTAAAACACTATGTAAAAGAAAAGCTACTTTTATATTTTGTTATGTACTATGAACGCGGATGAATACAAACAGTAATACCGAGGTAGTCTGTTCTTGTAACAAGCTGGCGTCCCTTGAGCTTGTCGTTCATGTTAGCTCGTGGTACTGAAGTATGGCTTCTGCATCCTCAGTGTGTGTGGTTATTAAACATAAGAGTGGAAACCCTCACAAAAGCGGAGAAAAACAAATAGTCTTAAATATATATAATAAGTTATGAGAGTATTAATTAGAGTAATTATAAAGTAAATATTTCCTAAACAAATGAATGCATAGTAATGAGGTTAGGCCTACTTGACGAGTAATGGGAAATGTTTAACATGAAACAGAATGTACAGCAGTAGGGGGGGACATGTACTGAGAATCTATGGTGCCAAATAGTGGCCAATGAAGCCTCACTTCAGTCACGTACTATTGTTTATATTAGGATTTTTCTTACAGCGAAAAGATTATAGCTAATGGCGATTAATTGTTTATTTGTTCTTCCTGTTGTTAGGATTTAGTCCACACAAAGTAAAAGGTGTTGATTGTTTAAAATTTCATTTTTGGTGCATATGGTGCAATTTGTTACTGTTGTGTCTTCAATCTATTATGAGCACCCTATTATTAACAAATCCTTTTCGTATTTATACAGACGAAGTTCTAGGATGATAGCAAAATCAGTTGGGAACCATTTTTAAAACATTCCTCCATAATGTGAAGACTCACAGGTTAGGTTACTCGTTTGTTTTATCACATATTAAATGTTCATCACTAGAATAGTTATTTCGAAATTGCTTAATTCATTGTCACTCAAATTTTTTATTATTCACCATAGTAAAATTTTTCCACGGCATGGCGCGTCCTCAGGTTGCGGATCTAGGAGACGGCCTCCAGATATGGAGGGTAGCTGTGAATATATTGAATAAGCAGTCGCGGACAGCCAATGAGGGGTGGTCCTCCAGCTTGGGGTTGGGCGAAGGGCTAACAACCCTTCACTGTAAAAAACAGCTTGTTACGAATCCTTCAAATAAGCCTCGGAATGGGACTGATTCTCTGGCACGACCAATGTAGCACGTATGGGCGAATCCAGAAATGCATATAGAGTGTTAGTTGGGAGGCTGGAGGGAAAAAGACCTTTAGGGAGGCCGAGACGTAGATGGGAAGATAATATTAAAATGGATTTGAGGAAGGTGGGATATGATGATAGAGAATGGATTAATTTTGCTCAGGATAGGGACCAATGGCTGGCTTATGTGAGGGCGGCAATGAACCTCCGGGTTCCTTAAAAGCCAGTAAGTAAGTAAGTAAGTAAAATTTTTATTCCATTGTGCTCTTAAGCTTAATGGAAATAAGTTACTTTGTGTTTTGAAGGCACATGCAGTTTCAAACTCAAAAGATAATTCTTTAATTCAAAACCATGTAGATCTGTATTCCATAACTGTAGCAAGATATGCATTTCGTAACACTGAAATTTCTCAAACAGCCACATCAGATTTATTTAACCTGAATATATATTTTCAGTTTTAAATTTATTTAGATTTATTTATCTAATATTCCATATGCATTCTAGTGCCTTGTATACTTTCACATAGTCATACAGTACTTTTGTTAGTTCATCATGGAATGTGTATGTTTGCGTATTCTTCTAGTCTTTTTGATAATGTATGTTTATGTATTAAAAAAGTCACTGGCAGTAAATGAAAAAGTTCCAAGTAATTTATTAAGTGTTTGTAATAGTTATTTGGTCCCACCTATTTCAAAGTAGGTTTTGTATATGCATGTCATTATTCTTTTTTTTTTGTATTTTTTGGCCATACAGCCATTATCATAATCTTCTGACAGAAAGTGGGAGAAAGAAACAAGGGAATTTACAGGTAACTTAGTATACAGGACGTGATTGTTGCAGAAAAAATGCTCAGCACATGAACGTGCATGGGAGTCAGTTACTTCAGGAGAGTGGGCAAGTGGCAAGAAATGGGCTGATGACGCCCCCAGGGAGCTCGTGGATGCAGACTCAGTGAGTCTCATGAGCAGTGGGTCATGTGGGGCCTTCGTACATGGTCTAGAAGACGAGTATCAAGGTAAATTATCAGTCGAAATTTAGAACTATTTGACAAAAAAATGTTTACTGACAGAGTGCATCTTGTTTGATAATATTGGCACATTTTATTAAATGTTTTGCCCTCTTGTCTTGGTGTAGAATTTTCTCTTTCTAACTACTGAATAAATATTGTTTTATTTTATTTTCATGAGTGTACAACATTTTATTACATCTCTGCAAGATCCTGAAAATGATGTTGTAGCAAGGGATATATTTGACTTTATTTTCTTTCTCGAAAAGTTGTTGTTGTTTTCTAATGCCAGGCGTTTGACAATAAAGTCATCTGACCTCTTGCACTCCAATATTTTTCGAAGATATTATCATGGCCAGCCACTGAAGCACAGATTTTGAGGTGTTCCGAATCCATTTCTTGTTTTGAGTTGCACAATGGGCCGTTAGGGGACTGATATATTCCAATTCTATGCAGGTGTTTGGCCAAACAATCATGGCCTGTTACCAATCTAAATGCAGCTACAGACGATTTTCGTGGTAAATCGGGAATTAACTGTGGATTGTGATGCAGAGAGTTCCATTTTTTCCCTTGAGATTGTGTTATCAAATTTTGTTTGTTGAAGTCTAAGTATGTAGATTTAATAAATCTTTTCACAGAGTAATACGTAGATTTAGTAACAGGTCTGTAAGTAGCATTCTCGTTTCCCAGGATTCCACAATGGGATGGTATCCATTGGAATACAATTCTTTTATTGAGTGATATTAATTGAGAGAGCATTTTAGTTATTTCTGCTGTGTGAGATGAAGGTGTGTGTTTAGAGACTATAGATAGAATAGCTGCTTTGGAGTCTGACAGTATAACTGCATTCTTAAATGTATTGATGTGGCATAGATGATTCCTGAGACTTTCACTTATTGCAATGATTTCTCCATCGAAACTTGTTGTTCCATACCCAAGAGATCTATAAAGTGAGAAGAGACAGCACGTAACACCTGCACCGGCACCTTGTTCTCTGGAGATCAAGGATCCCTCAGTGTATAAATGAAGCCAGTTTTGTGGATGGTATCTAATATTAATTGTCTCTAAAGACAATTGTTTTAGTATTTCAGTGTTTACTTCTGATTTCAGTATTTCTTCTGTTAAATTTAGATTATATTCTATATTTAATCTATATGTTTAAAAGTGTAAAAAGAAACCCAACAAATTTTAGTGGAAAAATTAAAGCTTCCTTCATTTCCTCAGAAGGAACAGACCATTTGGCTGAAGTCTTCTACATTGCGACCTCAAGTTTATTGCAATAACTAACCCCTGTGGAAAGAAGGAGTGAGATAAATGAGTCTATACAGTTCATGTTGGTGTAACTAGATTATGCAAGGTGGTTGCATTCATTTGATACAACTTGTGTGGTAATGTTTTTATGTAGGTACATAGTAAACATATACATTGTTGTCCTTCATTTTTCTTGTAGAGGTTCGCAATGCGTCTGTGGATTCACTTTGCTCCTTGTCTCTAAACAACCCTCAGTTCGCACAGATGTCGCTTGATTTCCTGGTCGACATGTTCAACGATGAGATAGAAGATGTCAGATTGAAAGCCATTGACAGTTTGACGAAGATCAGCAAGTACACAGTGCTCAGAGAGGACCAACTAGAGACCATTCTGGGGGCTCTTAAGGTAATTTGTTACTAGGTTAAGACTAATCAGCTCTCTGAAGAGTGTTATGTTCTAATAACTTTAAGATTCCTCATGAGCAGCAGTATACTTGTTCCTGCCACTACACTTCATCCATTTAGATATCTTATAAAGTCAGTTAGCATATATAACAGTTTCCAGTAATAGCATCACCATTATAATTATCACCACCATCTTAACTACAACTGCTGTCACCAACTCCACTTTCATCATCACCTGTTTTACTGGTGCCACCAGCACTCCAACTGCCACTACTATCACCATCTTTGCTGACACCGTTAACATAAATTTCAATGTTCCCAACTTTGCCATTACCCCTATTAGCAACCCTTCTATCAGTATCAGTACCAATACTGTCCTTACTACCACCTCCACTGTCTCTATCATCATCAGTGCCAATGTTGCCCCTACTGCCAACCCAACTAACACCACTCACCACCCGCGCTTACTACCACCACCTCTTCTACAATGATCCATCGCTATTCCCACTATCAAACCCGTCACCACCATCCCCAGTATCATCCATCCTCACTGCCAGCACAATCCCAAATAGGAACACTTTTCCCGTCTGCCACCATCAACCCTAACATTACTATCACTTCCATCACTATCACCACTACCATCCTCATTGTCACCACCATGTTTATACACCACTCATCTCTACTGCCACCATCAAATTTACAAATTTAATACTAGTACCACAATAACTGCTGACACAGCCACTACCACCACTATGTCTGCTGCTGCTGCAGCAGTGTCTTTGACAACCACTACAGTAACCACTTTCACTGCCGTCTCTTTCACCACTTCCACAACCACCACATACGAGGCCTGTCTAAAATGTATCCGACCTTAAATTTTCCCGCGCAAAGTAGTGATTCTAAGGCAGTGCCACTGTGCACGGTGGAAGGAGGAACCGTAATGCGCATGCTTGAATTTTTTCACCGCATTCGCTTGTGCCAGTCACTGGCTGGTGGTCGCCAAGTAAGGTGCTGTTCTAAGTGTTTGTCGGATTTAGTTTTCTCGCAAGATGACTGAACGAATTGAGCAAAGATACTGCATCAAATTTTGTCAAAAGCTTGGTGATTCTCAAAGTCATACAATTCGTAAGATTCAGCAGGTGTTTGGGGAAGATGCGATGGGTGTAACACAAATTAAGGAGTGGTTCAACCGATTCAAAGATGGCCGCACATCAGCGGAGAGTGAGCAGCATTGTGGCAGGCCCCAAACTGCTCGGAGTGCAGCTGTTGTTGAGAGGGTGCGAAATTTGGTGATGGCAGATCGTAGTTTGACCGTGTGGGAGATTGCCGAAGAGGTTGGAGTGAGTAAAGATTCTGCACATGCAATTTTGCGTGATGATTTGAACATGAACTGAGTGGCTGCGAAATTCGTGCCCAAGTTGTTGTCCCCGGAACAAAAAGACCTCCGTCGTGACGTTGCACAGGACCTTCTGGACACCGCCAACACTGATCCTGGGTTTCTGAACACCGTGATAACTGGAGATGAGTCATGGGTGTATGGGTACGACCCAGGAACAAAAAGACAGTCGTCGCAATGGAAGCATCCCGAGTCTCCAAGGCCGAAGAAAGCGTGGCAGGTGCGAAGCAAAATCAAGGTGATGCTGACTGTTTTCTTTGATGTCCGTGGAATTGTGCATCACGAATACGCACCGGAAGGACAAACGGTGAGAAAGGAGTACTATCACGATGTTCTCCGGCGACTCCGTGATGCAGTTCTGCGCAAAAGACCAGACATGTGGACGGCGAACAACTGGCACTTGCATCACGACAACACCCCCGCACATTCATCCCAATTGATCCACACTTTCTTGGCCAAACATGGAATTACAACCGTTCGCCAACCTCCCTACTCTCCAGACCTGGCTCCTTGCGACTTCCGGTTGTTTCCAAAATTGAAGACACCACTGAAAGGATCCCATTTTGAGAGTAGAGAAGAGATAATGCAGAACGCGACGACGGAGCTGAACACCATTCCAAAAGAAGACTTCCAGAGATGTTTCCGGCAGTGGAAGGATCGGTGGGCTAAATGTATGCAAGCACAAGGGGCCTACTTTGAAGGGGATTAGGGTCCCAACCCCGTCAGGTATTTGAAATATTTTTTCTGGCTAAAGGTCGGATACTTTTTAGACAGGCCTTGTACATCAATAATTGGACTTTTTGACCCATAGAATCCTCATTGTTTTAAGATTTTAAGCGGACACTAGACATGGAACTCCCTTTAGATGCATTCAGCATGTGTGAGATTACCATTCAAGGACAAACTGAAGACATGAGACTCCTCTAGTTCACCTCTGTTTGGGGTTTGTTACTTCCTTAGTGTAATTTATGTTGTAGCATAGAATTGCACTACTCTAGCTGTAGTATGGAGAGTTTAATTGTCCAAAAACTAACAACCATAATATTAGTAATTATTAAATCTTATTTATTACCTGTTGACAGGACTTCTCAATTGATGTTCGAGAAGGTCTGCACAAGATGCTGTCAGCATGTCGACTGTCAAGCAAAGGCTGTCTGCAGATGTGTGTAGAGAGTCTACTGGATAACCTGAAGAAGTATCCAATGGTAAGAAGAAATAAGTTTACTCAGGGTTAAACATGTCTGGTTCAATTGAAACTCATGTAAATATGTGTAATGGACTCAAATTCCATTTTATATCCAGTTTTTTTAAATGAGTACCATGTTACTAGTTTGGGTTACATTGGGCTTGCAGATTCTGAATATGAATAAAATCCATCACATAATTCAGAAAGAATCTGTATTCACTGACAGATGATGTGCTAAAAACCCTGTTTCAACATCAGAGAAGCTACAATCATGTATTTTTAGGGACATATTCAAAATTTCTCTTTGGTTGAAGAAGATCACAGTACTTCCTGAATTTTTATTACCTTCAATTTTTTTCTAACATCTTTCGTGAGCCTAACTGTTAGTACAGTTGTGTAGTTTTATAACTGTGCTACTCTTTCTAATCAAGTGTATTCATTCTTCTTTTTTTAACATAATAGATTGTATTTCACTTGAGTGTGGACTGGACTGAAACTCGTAAATTTTAATACATTCAATTTCCAAATTCCTAAGATTAAGATTTGTTTTCATTCCACAGATTCTTTGTATTATACCGATGGCTAAGAAGTAATACCACAGTCTAGTATATGCAGTCACGAAGCTCAGTACGTAGTAAATATACATCCATAGATAGTTGCTAACCACTAGGATCGCTAATATCGCCTCATTACAGACAAGTGAAATAGTACCGGCACAGTCTATTGTTCCTAGCACCTTCACAACTCAAGCTTCGTGACTGTATATACTAGACTGTGGTGATACCTTGTATCTGTGAATTTGCAGGTGAATCAGAAAACTGTTTTAAAAATTAATTTCTCTCAAAATAGACAAACTGTTTATATATGTTTCTGCTTTGCAAGATATTCTACTCGAGGATTTAATATTAGTTAACTTTCCAATTTTGTGAACATAATAATAATAATAATAATAATAATAATAATAATAATAATAATAATAATAATAACAACAATAACAATAACAATAATAATTTATTTTTATTCATTTACTTATATTTAGTGTGCTGTACAACAGCCAGAGGCCAATTACAGTTCAGCACAAACAATGTAACAAAAACATTAGCAATAATTTACAATAAAAGTACAAAGAAATAATTAAATTATTACAAATGAAATAATGGAATCATATAAAATAATATTACAAAGATATACAAGATTATAATACGACAATAATGACAATGAATGGACGGGATAAAATGGATGACTAAACTACATAGCATAATGAGCGAGAATAATATTAAAATACATATTTAAACAAAAGATATAAATGAAAACTGATATAAAACTTCAAAATATATACTACACATTAAATGGATCCAAGCTTGATCCATGGAGATTAGCATATTTTATACATCTGCAGACCGG
This sequence comes from Periplaneta americana, assembly GCF_040183065.1. Taxonomy (NCBI): domain Eukaryota; kingdom Metazoa; phylum Arthropoda; class Insecta; order Blattodea; family Blattidae; genus Periplaneta; species Periplaneta americana. Next base: position 17,888,228 of record NC_091122.1, on the reverse strand, counting down.
AGAGAGAGATTTAGAACTTCTATTGTAAAACATTTTATGATATCTTAAACCCTTAGCAGGAATACGAAGACTGATATTGCTTAGGAATAATAATAATAATAATAATAATAATAATAATAATAATAATAATAATAATAAACGTAGTTATTCAAAATAATAATATAGTTAAACTAAATCTAAATTACTATTTCTGTAGATATGAGATATCACTTAGCCATCAATATAGAATCCTGTAAATATGGTACATACGCTTGTATCAAACTTAAACATCTACCTAATGGTCCAATAGAGGAATAGTGGAACATTCCTTTCCTAAACATTGTACTGTAGAGGAAATTTTATTATAAAGCAAATGCCCAATTATATGTGCCTGGGTCATTGAGTTTGCCAGTTTTCTGACTGGAATTCTTCCTTTTTTTAATTTTGTTAAAAAAGAAGAGAGAGGCAATGGAGCATGAAAAGTGCTGTTGTGAATGGAGCTTAGAATGTTTTATTCTGAGGATATTCCATCCTTTCACACCCTTTACCCATGCTGGTCCAAATCACCTCTGCTGAGAGGTAATTAAAGTTTGCTGTACAATTAAAAGAAATAACATCAATATAAATCCCTTGTTGAATGTCCTCTGCCCGCCACACATGTTAATTTAAGAACATAGTTGTGTGTAAAGAAAACCTGTAAGCTCAGATGGTAGTGAGTTGGAAACGAAACCTGAGGCTTTTTTCAGGCGTGAGTTGGTATCCGTTTGTGCTGATTATCTGGTTGGGTTTTTTTCCCCCTGAGGTTTTCCCCCAACTATAAGGCAAATGACAGGTAATATCATAGCGAATCCTTGGACTTCAATTACACCGACAAGTATAATAAGTCTTCAGGCTACAGTGTGCTTGGAACAGAGAGAGTGTGAGGAAAAAGAGAGAAAGAATGCAATTATTGGCAATTTGAGAGAGAATAAAATTGGACGATTATTTCATGAAAGCAAAATGGAAGTAAAGTGTCATAGTGCAATGTGTTCTGCACTTCATAGTATTTATGCCATCTACGTAAATGTTTAATTTTCTAAAAAATTACTTGTTTTTGATTATTGGTCTGTTTCCTTTATCTGCACAGATTTAGATCCCTGTTAACGTGGATAGTCGGAAGTTTGCAGTAAAAAACAAATTATTTTATAAATAATAATAAATAATATATTAGTTGTAACTTCAATACATACTAAATTCTCCCCTATCCTTATCCCCTTCATTGCTTAAGTTGTTGATTTGTATTATAAACGTCTTTCAAACTTGTGTTAAATCCGTTTTAGGATGACTTACAAAAAAATTGAAGTACTAGTATATTATTTTCTGCAAAAAGGATATTGTAATCAAACCAAGTTCCTTCCCCCCTAATTAAGGATCATAGAATCTGCTTAAAGAATAAAAAATATATTGCATATTCCCCCATTCCATAAAATCAAACAAAACTCCTCTGATTTTAATTAATGTTGATTAATGTGTTTTCTTTTCTTATTGCTTGTCTCTCAGGATCGCAGATCAACGTGGCGCTGTCTGCAGAAGATTGGGCAAGCTCATCCAGAACTTACACTCCCACTTGTTCCAGAACTTCTGGCAATTCATCCCTTTTTTGACACTCCTGAACCTGATGTGGAGGATCCAGCCTGTATCCTTATTGTCTAGTTATATAAACAGTCAATATACTTTGCTGAAACAGAACTCACGGGTAATAGAAATTTTCATGAAATTAGCGCTTCTCTCTCTCTCTCTTTTTTCTACGAGGAGATTTTCTCTAAAAGTATTTTGGTTTGTCTTTCAATTGCTATTCTGCCATTCCTTTGTCACTGCCCTACTTCTGACTCTGAAATTTAAGAGCTCGTTATGTACTGTAAACAATTATCTTTGTGTCAGTAAATTGACAATCATGTTTTTGACGTCTTTTGGATAAAAACATCATCAAATCTGAAAAAAATTGAGATCTAGAATACATAAATAATACAAAAAACCATTAGAAGTGCTTGATAATTTCAGTAGAAAATCCTAGAAATACTAACTAAAGTCATAGAAACCTAGTTTTCATGCAAAGGTACTCTGGGGGCTTAAGTTTTAAATTTAGATGAATGCAAAGGATTAATATTACAAGTCCTTTTTGTTGGTATTCATTCATTCATTCATTCATTCATTCATTTATTTTATTTTATTCCATAGATCTTACATGAGCAATGAAGCTTTAAGATGTGGAACAAGTCAAAATTTTACAATATTACAATTACAATTTGAAATGAATGTAGATCACTTGAAGACCTGTGAAGCATTAAGATCAGAAGAAACTACAGTTCAAAAGTATTGGAAAGCACGACTGCTAATGGCTTCATTGCCAATTGCAAGGCACTAGACAACAACAACAATAATTACAAATTTTTATAATTTTATAATTTAGTAATTTTGTACAATTTTTACAATTTTGTGCAATTTTTTACAATATTTTGGCGAGATGTAGTGAGATGAGGTGAGGTCCGAGGATTCGTCAAAATATTACCCGGCATTTGCCTTTCGGTTTGGGGAAAACCTCGGAAAAACCCAACTAGGTAATCAAATCAAAGGGGGGTAATCTAATCAAAGATTTATATTACTGTCAACATTACCTCCCTTCTGTTCCCTCATATGTATCCGAGTTCTGTTTTCTGTGAGCATATTTTGTTCATAAGGTTCCTGAATTTACAGCTAGAGATAATTCTGCATAAATAAACCCATTTCTGCTCCTTATCACTATATTAGGTATATTTTATATTACAGATTTATTTGTATTTATTTGATGATTTTAGAATACTATTTCTTGTTCATCTGTGTGAGTTATTTTTTCTGCATTTATTTGTCAGATGATTGTATTTCATATGAGAGGTCAGTTGATTTCCTGACATGAACACAGACATCTGCATTTTGATCCTCGTGTTTAATTCAGCCCAGCACTGCCCCACCATGTTGCAGCTGTTCGAGGAGCACACTCTCAAGCACTACTCCTACCTGCGTGACACCATGCCCAACTTGGTGCCAGCCCTTAGGGTGAGTGCTTATAAGGTTGAGATTATGTACTTGTTTCTAAGCTTTGGTGTACATATTTTCTTATATGTGCTATAAAACATCTTTCCACATACAATGGCCAATAATGTCCCTGCAACTGTACTTGGTCCTTGGTTTTGAGCCACTGTGGAGTGAAATGATTTTATCCCATTTTCCTAAACAACTTGGGGTCCAGTGCCGAAAGTTACCCAGCATTTGCTCTTAATAGGTTGACGGAAAATTCAACCAGACAACTTGTCCCAACCAGGATTCGATCCAAGGCCCCACTAAGTTTCTCAGCCAGACATGCTGTCCACTACTCCAAAGTGGTGAACATATTATATTTCCTGTGTGTTATTCCCCAATAAATTGACTTGTAAAACTGGATATGAAAAAATTCATGTGTGTCATTCCCCAATAAACTGATGTGAAACTGGGTTTGTAAAACCTCTATGCATTAGTTCAGGAAAAATTTCTGTTCAGATAGACAGACAGGCAGCATGATAGAATCATATTTCCTGTATCAGGGATGCTGAAAACGTTTCTCGAAGATTTGTAAATAGATGTTTTGCAGTGTGACAATACTACTTGTTTCTTTATGCTCGACCATGTCGAAATGTAGTAATTATACACCTGGTAGCAGCCCTATAATGCATGTCATTAAAGTACACCTATTCATTAAAGTTCAGGTATTCAATTATTCTTGGATATGCAATCAAAAGACGAGGGAAACGTCACGGAGGCTGGAAATCCAATACTGTCACAGAAGGTTATGTTCTGTTACTATAATAATTAGCGTTAATTGTAAATAATATTCAAATAAATTCAATTTGTCATCTCGTTTTTCAATTCTAAATCAATTTCCAGGTTATATCAAAATTAGTTCACGTTATTCTCTAGATTATTTCAAGGTCAATGACATTATTGTTCCTCGGAAAAAATCAATACTTTCGCGTCTGCGCACATCTCACAATTTACGAGCTATGCACAAGGTCACTTCCCCTCTTGAGTCAGATACGAATAAAATGAGTACTTCTGAATAATTTCAAGTTAGAAATATGGTCTAGCATAAAAAGTCGTATGAAACTTGCCTATAATGGTAATTAAGACGCTCGTATGAAAATTATGAAACTTGCTTGCGCTCGTTTCATAAACAAACATACTCGCGTCTTAATTACTATCATTATAGGCTCGTTGCATAATGTACTATTATGCTTCAGCCAATGAGAAAGGATAAGGAGTGTGTAGGGTATTTTCAGCTAGGATATGATATTCATATCACACTCCCTATAACTCAGTTATCACTCATCCCTGTTTTTATTACTTTCCAACAGCTCAGTGGCTCCAGACGATCTGCAGATCTGGTGTCAGTGGAGACTGGCACGGCCCAGTTTCTGGATTCGATGCTGGCCCGTGTGGAGGCGGCCCCCAACCCACGGATAAGGGAGGAGTTGCTGGAGGCTGCACAGAGGGACTTGAACAGATTAGCTACGATCGACAGTGCAGTGGCAGGGGCGGCCCAGTTCTCAGCGCTGTACATCGGCAGCCAGCTGCTGATAGGCAAGCTGCTGTCCAACAGGCTGTGGGCTAATCCGTCCACACTCGCCACACAGCAGGGCAACATCATCCGCAACTCCATCACTCAACTGCTGCAGCACTGCCTCAAGTACATTCCTTGTGACACTCTGCATGAAATGTTGTGTCATCATAAATCTATATGAATTACACTTTTTATTCCTACACAACATGCTATGTAAACACCTGAAATGATAGGTGATGCATTTGTTTGTATCTACTGCCTTACTGGTAATTTAAAAAGGGATCAATACTGGGAAGCAAAGCATTGAATGGATAAGTGAAGTTCTATTCAGTGTACCCATCAGTTGGATGTAAATACAATTAAACCCTCTTTTACACTTTTCAAGGGACTCTGAAAAATGGTGTAAATTGAGGAAAATTGTAAATTATAGGAATTGGTTTATGCATACTAGAAGAGTAAGGATACAATATTCAGTACATATAGAATAATTTGTAATTAATGCTTGGAGCTTTTATAACACACAGGACTATATTAAATATTATAATTATTACATATTTAATTTAGAAAAGGTAAATTATTGTACATACTATTTTAATCACTTTAAAATCTCTATCACACATTTCAAAATGAAACGTGACAGTAGTCCTTTTTCCAAAAGAAGTGTGGTATTTTTCACTGTTTACATTTCTTAAGTCTCAAGTTTTCTATTTGCTTCTCTAGTTCATATATAATTTATAAAAAATTGAATCATCTCCTTTTGTAGCAGAAAGATACCTCCTCACTGTCTCTGATGCTACAAATGAATAAGTAAATAAATAAATAAATAAATAAAAGGTGGTTAGGATAGGATACGTGATTACAATTTTTTTATACTTGAATCTGCGTAATTTCACTGTATTCATAACAAAATTTATGTTGGTAGTCTTAATTTTATGTTCCAATTTTTCACATGGACACCCTTTTTTTTTTTTTCATTTGGCGAAAATAATGTTAAGCGCGGAAAATTTGAAATTACGACAGCATAAATAAGGGAGAAAATGTATAATAATAATAATAATAATAATGATGATGATGATGATGATGATGATGATTATGATGACGATGATGATGATGATAATGATAATGATAATAATAGGAAAACTGAAGTGAACAAGAAAATGCGTTGTAAATGATGGGAAAACATTAATTGCAGGAATGTAAAAGCAGGGTTCCACTGTATTATTAAAATTGACTTCTTTTCAGTTATCTCCACATTGTGTTCCTTGGTAAATGTTGGCTTAAGAGAAATATAAATTTCATGCAGACATTTATAATGTTAAAATCCATCTGCAGGCTGCAGCACTTGTTTGTGGGGCTGAAGGAGGAGGACCTGGCAGCTGTGAAGCAGTTCAAACTGAAGGCCCTGGCCCTTCAACTTGTGTACATCGTGAGGGCCAGCAACTCATCAGCCCTGGCGCTGTGTGAGCACTTTCTGGAGCAAGTGGAGGATACACAAAGGTTCGTATGATAATTAAGTGTAAGGCTGCACTGCAATGATTTATTTGTACAGAAAATCTGTCTTGTGACCATTAAATTAAGATGATATACATACATTAAGGCCCGTATGCACAGTCAATGCCAAGCTAGTCTCAAGACTGCTCCAAGACCAAGAATAGGTCAAGACTGGTCTCAAACTCGCCTGTGCATACGGGCTTAAATCATTTACTGTACATTTTAATAAAAATATTAAATTGGGTTGCACATAAAAATAAGACATTTCACTCGATTTATAAATTGTACTATTTAGGTAACTAATTTTGTGCAAAGAAGCGTTTACAGTTGCAGGATAAAGCTTTAAAGTACAGTGCCATAAATCAATTAGGTAACCTAACTACTTTTGATTTAGTAACATTTCTTAGAAAGAATTTTAACAGTTTCCATAATTTGAACTAGTAAGTTTTTGTGTCATTTATTCATGAATGAAGTCCCATGAAAGTGAAGCTATTTAGGTCTATTTATAAAGAAAATTCATCTTAAAATTTCAAGATTTCGGTGTTATTTTAAAATTATATGCAAGTTGTATAATCTGGTTTAAACATGATAATAGTGGCATAGGCAGCAGTTTCAACATCAGTTTCAGATTTTACAATTTATATTGTAACCCAGTAGCTCAGTTGATAGAACAACTGGCTATGGACTGAAAGGTCTTGAGTTGAGTGGTGAGGATATTTTCTCGTTGCCAAAACTTTCAAGAATCCTGAGATTCATTCAGCCTCAGGTCTTTCTCAGGATTAGGCAATCAGAATATGGTGCTGACCTCATTCTAGAAAGCAGCTGTACCTTCATGCCCCTCAAGCACCTTCATGGTGTATATAGGGTGTTTCAGAAAAACTTCGACAAACCTTGGAGGCATGTTCCTCGCACCAAAACAGGAAAAAAGGTTCATATAAACATATGTCCGAAAATCCTTAATTTTTTAGTTATTAATGAAAGAACATAATGAAACATCTGTTAGATACTGTCAGCTTGGTAGCAAGTGTTGCAACTTTAATCAATTCCAAAACTCTTAACAAACGTTCAAGATGTTCTCTTGCTTCCACACACGCATGCACTAGTGGGATCATGGACCCTTGGCAACACATAGCCATCTAGGATACAATGGGTGCATCAGCAGACTTGTATCAATAACGTCATTCGATTATCTAACAAAATGATACAAACTTAAGTTGTTGGATTGTATCTCAAAACGCGTTGAATGTGAACTTTCATTGTTATGAGTTTCTGAATTGATTAACGTTGCAACACTTGCTAGCAAGCTGACAATATCTAACAGAGTTTTCATTATGTTCTTTCATTAATAACTAAAAAACTAAAGATTTTCGGACATGTATGAACTTTTTTTTCTTGTTTTGGTGTGAGAAACATTCCCACAAGGTTTGTCAAAATATTTCTGAAACACCATGTATAGGGTTATCTTTGCCTTTTTCAATTCGTATAGATTTCAATACACATCTGTCTTTCATTTGTTGACAAAATGGCGGAACAAAATGTGCCATTGAAAAAAAAAAGACAGAAATTATGAAAATATTACTTAAAAATACATTATTGTTAAGATTTCGTGGATAAAACAACAAATATTGCTGGAATTCGTTAAAAACTTGTATTATTTTTTTTTTCACATTGTGAATTGCAAAGATCTAACTGGACTGTACTGAAAAATAGGAAAACTATCAGTGCAAACCAACATTCTAGCTTTTTATAAATAATACTTTTTTTCTTTTAAATATTCCGAATCTTTGGTTCTCTCTTCTTTTTTCACTTTGCATAACAATACTTGCAGATATAGTACACTGTTTGAAGTGATCTGTTTCATGATGCAGGTACTTAAGCGAGCAGGGTCTACAGCCGGAACCCTTTACTGCATCAGTTTTCAAGGAGATGGGCCAGCTGGAGGATACGAAACCAGGACCTGTAGCACGGAGTCTTCTGCCCCTTCTTCAGGTGTCGTCGCCTGCACCTCCCCCACGCCCCAACATTGCAGTAAGTGCTTTCCATGTTTATTTTCCATCTGAGAAGTCTTGATAATGAATGCATACAAAATCACTTTGAGTAGAAAAATGTAAAATATTTAACTTAAATTGTGAAATAATAGTCCATTATACAACGAGTCTATAATGATAATAATTAAGACGCGAGGATGTTTATGAAATGAGCGCAAGCGAGTTTCATAATTTTCATACGAGCGTCTTAATTACCATTATAGGCAAGTTTCATACAACTTTTTATGCTCGACCATATTTCTAACTTGAAATTATTCATAAGTATTCATGTTACTCTTATGTGACTGGGGAGCGAACTGACCTTGTGCAATCTCGTAAATTGTGAGATGTATGCAGACGCGAAAGTATTGATTTTTTCCGGGCAACGAATGTCGACGACCTTGATATAATCTAGAGAGTAAGATAAACGTTAAGCTTGATATAACCTTGAAATTGAATTCGACATTGAAAAACGAGATGACAAATTGAGTTTATTTGAATATTATTTAGAATTAACGCTAATTATTATAGTAACAGAACATAACCTTCTGCGACAGTATTGGATTTCCAGCCTGCGTGACATTTTGCTAGTTGCCTTTCGATTGCATATCCGAGAATAATCGATACTTGCGCTTTCATATTGCTACAATGGTGTTTTCTGATTGGTAGAACACCTGAACTTTAATGAATAGGTGTACTTTAATGAGGTCCATTAAAGGGCTGCTACCGGGTGTATAATTACTACATTTCGGCATGATCGAGTGTAAAAGAATTTAGATACATATTAAACTTACCATGTATACCGTATATACGTGGATATTCCACACATATTGTTTCCTGAATTTATATATAGGTACATTAATTTAATAATGGAAATTCCACGAAAATATGCAGTGGCAACACTCATTCAGAGCCATGATTGTCACAATAAATATTTGCACAAGATTTAATGTTCTGATAAAAAATATCACTTACTATCTGCAGGTACGGATGTCGACGGCTGTCATCACAGAACCAACAGGAGAGGTCGATGCAGCACTCAAGTTCACAGCTGGTCTGGTAGTAGGCGTGCCCCTCGACGCAGAAGTATGCAATGTGCGCAACACTGCCACTCTGCGTGTCAAGGTTAAGTACCCTGATCAGCAGACACAGCTGATTGTGCCAAAGCGCTCTGACTTCCGCCCCATGCTCCTCTCAGACTCGGAGGGAAACAACGTGACAAGCGACACATCCGACACCGACTTCAGACTGCTCACAACAGTGCTGGTGTCCCACCAAGTGTGGACCGAGGCTTGCACCATCGATGTCAGCCTGGCGCTGGACCTGACTGATGTGGAAAGTGGGCTGGGGTTGGGGACAGGATTGACAGGCAGGAAGGGCGGTGCTGCAGGCATCGCAAAGACAGATGGCGACCCCTGTGTTATAGACCTCTGCAAGCCTGTGAAGGTATATGTCTCGCCAAAACCAGTCAAACGAGGAATTTAGAAAATGAAGAATAAATTGTTATTCCATGTAAGATTGCAGGTTGTGCATTACTTCATTAAATATCATGTCGTACAAGTTCGGCCCTGATGTAAAGAAAGGGAAGGTGTAATTGCCTGTCTCCTATTTCAGCATTACAGACCAATGTGCGTGTATATGCTTGGTGTACACTCACTAGATATACAATGCTCCTATTTTTGTTCTCAAGTATTATTGAAGCTGGAGGAATTAAGTAAGGCTGAAATCAAAAATGATATAACGTACTTGTAGCTTTTAGGCACAAGAGTATTAAATGATATGAGATTCCACAATAACATTTTTTGCATAAAAACACCATCACAGTGTTAAGTCTTAAAATATATCTACTTCGTAGTGCATGAAGCACAACCAATCTTATTGGGCTGAAACTTGATTCATTCATTCCCCTACATACAGACTTAAATATGAAACCAAAGAAATAGTGTCTGTATGGTGTTGCAAGTTACATTTTACTTCTTGTAGTCCACACCTGTGGAGTAACAGTCAGCGCGTCTGGCTGCGAAACCAGGTGGCCCAGGTTCGAATCCCGGTCAGGGCAAGTTACCTGGTTGAGGTTTTCCGGGGTTTTCCCTCAACCCAATACGAGCAAATGCTGGGTAACTTTCGGTGCTGGACCCCGGACTCATTTCACCGGCATTATCACCATGTCATTCAGACGCTAAATAACCTAGATGTTGATACAGCGTTGTAAAATAACCCAATTAAAAAAAAAAACTTCTTGTAAACTTTTAATCCAGATCTTGGCTCTCTTCTGACAAAGGAAAAATTTTACAGTCCATACAAAAGAAACCAAATGACCTGGAAATGTACAAAAACTTTCCCAGACATGTTCAAACATTTTTAACAAGAGCCAGAACAGGTCACATTGTCACTCAATTGTACCTACACCGATTTCATCTTTCTGATACTCCTAATTGTCTATGGTATAATAATCATGATGAAGATCTGGAACACATTCTTTTATACTGTCCATCCATAAACCACAAGAGAAGTAAATTAAAATCATCAGTACCAGATGCAGAAGACACAGCCCTGCAGTGTATGTTGACTACACCCCAACTCTGGCTACAAGTAACAGGCATCTATAATGAACACCGATCAAAATACCCCTCATTTCTCATGAAAAACAAAAACAGAATAGACTTATAGTGGACTTTATGTTGTCAGCAAACAACTGAATACATTAAGAAGATTGATTGATTAATCCAAACTTTAATACAAAATTGTTTTCCATTTCAACAAAATTACGCAATTCCTGTCAGCAAAATTCAATCACGAAGTTTTTATATGACAAGCTCTCACTGGACACACAACAATTAATTGAAAAATGATGACAAATCTTGAATTATAATAGTTCATCATTACTTGACATCAAGCTTTGAAAAAGAGAGGATCAGGGTAAAAGACGTTTTACATGCTCAGTATCAGTCAGAAGAATTTTATTTTATTCCATCACATTTGTACTAAGCTACTTTTGTATTTGTATCAACAAACATTTTAATAAAGCTGTACATTTGTTTCGAAGAGACTAATTAATTTTAGATTTCATATATGGCAAATGGCTTCATTGTCAAGTGCCTAAGTATTTGACCAATAATGATAAATTTCATATTTCTTCTTCTATGGACATACGATTAGCCAAATGTCTAAATGAATGACTTTCCGCTGATAATCTGGTTGAATTTGTAATGGGCAAAGACTGTTTGGTAGTAGGTTTTTGCGGAGTGCTCCTGTTTCCTCTGTTGGGATTCCACCATTACTCCATCATCGTAGTGGTGCATTGCAGATCACCTCCTATGATGCACTAAAGGCTATGACAGCAGAAAGTCTACAATTACGATGAATCACTACTAGAGGGGGACACTTGAGTGAATGACATGTCAGGTACTTGCCATCAGTGGCGTAGTGTCAATGTAAGCTAAAAAGCTCAGCTTCCCCAGTTAATAATAATTTCATAATAAACCTGCAGTCTATGGACAAAATTATTTATTAATTTTAATAGAATTTATATTTACGCGTTAAATATTGTGATGCAGCAGCTCAGGATGATTTGTGATGCAGCAGTAAACAAGAGGCCTGCACACACCAGCTTCCAAGCAGACTGGTTTCTCACACTCATTCTTCTGTGTAACCCACCCTGCAGATTTTCCATCCCTTTCTAACTAAACTGCCCTGGTCGCAAGGCTCGCAAGAAGCTAGCTTTGACATTTAAAATAAGTAGTTTCCGAGTTATCCCTTTTCGTCAGTTGTGTTCAGTTGAAGTGTTAGTGTGCATTGTGGCTGATATAATAAATAATGAGTGAAATAACAGTTCTTGACACCAATTTACTTGAATTTTTTAGGACAATTGTATTATCAAGACTGACTTACAAACAAAAGTGTGATCTAAAAAACAAATGACCGACTCCCTTGCTGTCAATGAAGGACACAACCAAAAGACAGATGGATACTTACGTAATGATACTAATACTGCATCTATTGACCGTTAATATTGTGATTTCTCTAAGTATGACAGGGAGTGAGCTAATGTTATACGTAAATGTGTCTATTTGTTAGAGATATGTGTAAACCGTGAAATCATTATTTTACTACGTACCATTTGAGGTCAAGCCTTATTGGTGTTACGAGGTTCCAACCAATCTTCGACTGCTGACTTAACATTGACTACTATTTAATTTAAAACTATATTTTTGTAATACGTTTTCTCATATTGCATGAAAGACAACTTGAATTAGCTTCCCCTGCTCAAAATTTCATGCTACGCCACTGCTTGCCATTGGGGGAAGGGGGGAAAAAAACTTATTTGTCATAATTTGCTTTAAATTCATGTGCTTTCGCCAGAAGAGCTTCTACTTTTTCTTTCCTAATCACAGGAATTTGCAACTTAAGAGCTGTTGAATGGAATGCTCTTTTATAAGGCTGACAAAAGCAATTTGTTCTCCTTCATCTCTACCGATTCTGTGACACAATCTGTCAATTTCGCGAGTTTTTAAACTAGCTTAACCTAATTAAACAAATGATTTCTCATCTACAAGTACAGTATTTCCATAATTCACTGAGCAATACAAGGTGGAAAGAATCAAATCATTTTGAAAAAATATGAAAGACTACAGAGGGATAGTAAAAACTATACCTGCATAATATTACGTTATAGCGAAAGCATCCGATTTATACATGGGAAACAAAGTAAGTACTTCTACTTTGACCTTTTGCTGTAATCAAAGCAAGAAAGTAATATTCCAAGTTTATGCATGCCATTTATTGTTTTCTTTTATTTATTCCTCTCAATTATTTTATCACTGCAGATTCAAATTAAATTGTTATTAATAAATTACCATTATCAGAAATACAACAGAGAATTTGCCAACTCTCTGAGAAAATTTATAACTCTAAATGGTTTGTGGTACAGATCTGTAATTTATTCATTTATTTTGAAGAGATGGCACATAAACGTTTCTGCTAGACCAAAATTCATAGAAAACCTTTGTCGTTACTAGAGGATTGAAAGAATTATTCACTATCAATGACTGAAAAACAAAATAGCTGTCACAGTTTGACTTTATATTAATTGCTTTTTACACAAACAAACAGGATTGTTTTGTGAATGAAATAGTGTTTTTATTTTTATGCAGACATTTTTAACATACTTTCAGAAATTTCACAAGTATCCCAAGTTTACAATAATTCCATACATTCAGTAAAAGATATGAAACTATGCATTTACAATTTCCCACTGAAGTATTCTAGAAACACTTTTTTTTTAACCCTAGACAAATTATAGCATGAATTGCAACTGCCTTTCTCTTGAATGTTTCTTAAATACAATACACACAACTTCATAAACACACAAAGTAGAAAAAATGTTTCTTCACTGTGAAAGTAATAGAGAGATAAATTTTTATATTTATTGGAATAGAATTTACATAAATTATGAACAGTTGGCTAATAGTTCTTTTGTGGAGCTATTTATTTAATTAAAGCTGAAATCCAAATAATATTTCTGGAGAAACTCCAGAACAATATACAATACTGGTACACGAACTGCATGTTACAAACAACAGGAAGTGACGATTATGATAAAAAAAATTACATAATCTCATTTAACAACCAAAGTCGTTCATTGGTAGAAAGAAACTTATATTTAGATAAAGAGAATTGAATTAATGTGAAAACATTACTATAGAGATGGAAAAACCACAGTTTTCCTAATTATCAGAATTTTTTTATGCTACTCAGTTCTCTTTACTTAGTCGAGATATTTTAGAGTTGGCATTAAATATTTGAGCAGGGCGTTACATAACATGAAATAAAATTTACATGTGGTTTTCAGATTACATCAGTCATGTTTCGCTTTTCTGTTCTCTTTTTTTTTTTTTTATTTCAAATATCACTTGCACTTTCACAGTATAATGATAATTGGTAGTTTATGTTTTGAAGATTAGCGATAGTTTACATTGCATTGTTTTCTAATCACAATACTTCGTACAATTCATCAGAGAAAATGCAAGTACTGTAAGAGAATATGAAACTTTTTGTTCTGTACATCTTTCTAAGTATACACAAATTCTGGAAACTCCTAAGCAGTCGCACAGTTCAAGTATTTAAACTATTTAGTATGTATACAAGTAAGAAACAGCATTTTGCTATGTTTACTGAAAACATATTAAGTATATTTAATACATATTGATGTATACAGATGTGGAGAGTCAAAAATAATAGGAGTCATCAAAACTTGGATAAAATGAGGTATGTTCTATTTTATATCTACAGTTTAAAATATGAAATAACTTCAAAACTGCTCAAAATACAAGAAATTTAAACTAGAATTCTGGATTTCCCACATTATAAATTTTTGCGGAATTTTTTACTTGGCACAGAACACGATTTTCTTGTAAATAATGATACAGACTGGAGATTTTTGTGTCATAATTAACTCTAAAAATGATTTATACAGAACACATCAGTGCTTATGAAGTTCTAGCAACCAGCAAGGCTCCCACTGAAGTATTGGAATGCAAAACGAACATGACTTGTTATACTAGAACATTTGAAGGTAACTACAAACGGCTTAAGCCTGTAAGAATAATATAATTTATTTTTAAGTGAAGGAGGGTTTCCTTTCACAGTAAAATAAATAAGAATGTGGAAATTGTTTTGAGAGTTTTAAAAACATGTCTGAATGTCAGGGGATTACATACACAAGCTACGTTTGTTACTCAATGTCCTTTGTCTTCTTTTGTTATAAAACAGATAAATTAATCTCATTAACTTCGAAATTTATTATTTTGTTTAGTTTTTTAATATTGTATGTGTAAGTACAGAGGGTAATTCATCAAATTTCAATTGACACAGAGCTTAATCTTGAAGTAACTTTAAGTGAAAAAGTTCATATGAAGGTGAACCTGATTCCAGATATTCATGCAGTTATTTTCCATTTTGAGAAGTAAACCATTTTGTTTCAAACACATCTGCGCCTACACACCTTATCAAGTGTAGCCAGACCAAACATGGACAGCTAAACTATCTTATGTAGGAATGTTACTATGTTACTGTTTCATGGTCAGTTTAGGCAAAAGTTGGCCTATTTTGGAGAAAAAAAATAGTCCTGCATTTTATTCAATATATGACACTTTTCATTAATTAATTATAAATGCCAGATAACCAAAAATACTTGACTCATTTTCACAGCCTTTTAAGTTACATTTTTGTGCCAACTGTGTTACCTGTTTCTAGGCTGCAGTCATAAAATTATTGGGTTTTTCTCCTTATCAAAGTAAGCTACGTCTAAACCTGTTACACTATTACTTTGGTACGCAAAGATGGTAGATACGGTGAGAAGGAAAATAGCAACAGTGCGGCAATTTCAGGAAGACTGTAAAAAAAAAAAATCTGATTCAAAATCGGGGAGGAAGGAGAAAGTAAAAAAAAAAAGTGTGATTAATAGGATAGAATACATAGGACAGAACATGAAGACAATGATGGTATTTTGTAATTTTATCACAACCTGAGTTATCCTTGAGGACCACACCCCCTTCTCTATTGTAAGAGTGACCAAGATTATCTCTACATTGTTGAAGTTTAATTAACTGAAAATTGTATAAGGTTAACATATGAAGAGTCCACTGCAAGAATGATGGATGTCATTTGGAATACATTTTGCAGGAGAAGCAATTGAAAGTTTGAAATGCTTAGCGCTCAAAGCTTAACTGTGATTTTCCAATCATAACTGGACAACGACTATCAGTGTTAATGCCATATAACTCTGTACGTACATTCTATATGTCTTAAGCTATGCATTGACAGTCTTGGTTCATTTTCGACAAGAAAGTGACATCCATCATTCTTGCAGTGGACTCTTCATATACATGCAGAAATTATTGAAGGGTTGATTTTATGCAAATCTATGTTGAATAATAATAATTGTTAAATTTATTTAATGTGTGCAGTTTTATCTGAAAATACTGCTGAATTACTATAAAATATAGTCAAGATGGTATTAGAGTTTTTTTTACACAGTTTGAAAAATATTAAAACGATACCGGTATGGTAAAAATAACATGGTTGTTATCAGAAAATGAAACACTTGCTCTTCGAAAGCCAAATAATATAATGCTTGAATAAATTTATAGGAATTATAGAAATGATGTGAGATATTTTCTGCTTGTGGATTGTGTAGGTATGATTTTGTGTCTGGCAGTTCTACTGCAATCAATTCACTTTCCAGTCCTGATAAACTACGAGGAAAACAACAGCTTGGCTTGCGTCACTTGTTTATAGTTCTGTTTAATACTCGTGACTAGAGTAGAAGACGACTTCGAGCTGTATAACAGACAAGAAGGGAGTATGCAGACTTGATTAATCATTATGCAGTCCTAACTTTGTCTTCTCAGCTGATTCTTTCCTTAAGAATTTGCAGTCATCAATCAGGAATCTGAAATAAACCAAATATTTATTTATAAACTGGTGAATTTAGGACTTGCATCACGCACGTGTGGTTGTAATATGGAGGAAATGAAGAGGGAACTAGAAGAGCAGATGAAAACGTGAAGAAGGACGAATCGAAGAAGAGATGGAGGAGTTGAGGAATGAAGAACTTGAAGGAACAGCTTTCAGAGGAAGAACTGAGAAAAAAGAGTGGACGAGGGGAAGGAGAAGTTGAAAAAGAAAGCTAAAAAGAAACTGAGGGAGAAAGTTGAAAGAAAAGCTGAAGAAAAAACGGAGGAGCTGAGGAAGGAAGAGCTGAAAGAAAAGTTGAGGAAGGAAAAGTGGAGAAAGGATCTAAGGAAGAGCTGAAAGAGAAGCTGAAGAAAGGAGAAACTGAGGAAGAAAGAGCTGAAAAATATGAAGAATTGAAGGAAAGATTTATAGATTGGGGAAGAAGGAGCTGTCCACACCTGTGGAGTAACGGTCAATGCATCTGGCTGCGAAACCAGGTGGCCCGGGTTCGATTCCTGGTCAGGCCAAGTTACCTGGTTGAGGTTTTTTCCGGGGTTTTCCCTCAACCCAATACGAGCAAATGCTAGGTAACTTTCGGTGCTGGACCCCGGATTCATTTCACCGGCATTATCACCATTTCATTCAGATGCTAAATAACGTGAGATGTTGATACAGCGTCGTAAAATAACCCAATTAAAAAAAAAAAAGGAGCTGAAGAGAAGATGAAAGAACTGAGGAAGGAGGAGATGAAGAAAAAAGCTGAAAGGGAAACTGAGGAAAGAAAAGCAGATGTGAAAAAATGGAGTATCTGAGGAAGAACTGAAGGAGAACTGAGCAGGGAAGAAGTGGTGATTATGAAGCTGAAGAAGGAGAGAAGGAGCTAAGGAAGATGAACAGAACCAGAATGAGAAGAGGAGAAGGAGAAGCTTAAAGATGGAGAGCTGAATAAAGTGGAAAAGATTAATAGAATCGGAAAAAGAGAAAGATAAGAAAATGGTAAAACTGAAGAAAGAGGAGACAAAGATGGAAAATAGGAACAAACTCAGAAGAAAAAGGAGAAAGAAATGAATAATAGTAAGGCATCACTCTTTCACAAACGTGGAGACATATTCCAAAACCAGGAGTGTTGACATACCGATAAAATATAAATGGTAATCCTGCTGTGGCGAGGTGCCAGAGTGAGTGAGCGTCGACGAGCCATAGGAGGGGTGGAAAGTCCATAACTTCGAACAGCATACACACCCCCACCAGGGCCACGAACAGAGCACAACGCCAAACGTAGGGCTGACTTTTTCGATAATACAAACACCATATGAACCAGCCCATTGCATTTGCAATACCTGAAAAATACAGTAACATATTACTGAAAACAGAAAGTAAGCATTATCAAGGCACAGCACTACTATACACGAGTTACAGGAGCATCATATCAATTCCAGACACTGCATTTTGCTATTTGTTCTGTGAGGCAATTGTCATGGGAATCTCATGGAGTTGGTCTCCTGGGGAATACAGTGCAGTTCACTAGTTTTCTAATGCCACTGCATCATGAGGAGGGTGTCTGTGAATTATAAAGAAAAAACCTGATTCAAGGTCATCTGTTCACAAAAAATTCCAATTAAATTAAGTAGGATTTGAACTGTGATTCTCATTTGCAATTCCAGTACCAGTAATTATCAAGACATCTTGAAATAAGGAACATATATTAATTTTAATTTAGTAGTCTGACCCAATATTTTGGGTTTGCCCTCCGACACAGAATACCTCACAATAAAATTTAAAATGAAAAATTATATAAACAGGTTTTAGATAAAAGTGAATAAGACATAAGAAAAAAAAATGGAACCAAGTGTAATTTAAATTGAATGTACACCATAAAGATGCTGACGAAATATTGCTACAGAAAATTTTATTATGGTGGTGACGATGGCATCTTGAAGATCTCTCATCAGCTTGTATTTTTCCCTTCACTTTACAAAGGTTTTCGGGATGGTGTCTCTCGCTCTGAAGAAGAGACCGGTAACTGTGTTGTATTTCGCCGATAGGTACTGAATCGTGGGCTCATAAATTTTCTTTTTCTCTTCGTTCACTTCAGATGGTTGAGTGGCTGAGATTTCAAATCTGATGGTAGGATCAATTATTTCGGCTGTCTGTTTATTCCTATTTATAGCTATGATATCGATCCTACAATTGCTTCCACCATCAGCAATACAATGAACTTCCTCGTGAACGTCTAGATTTTTGGATCAAAGTGCATCTGCGATCATAGATGTGTATCTACCCTTAAATGAATATAGTAAAAGTCTGTTCACTGTTGTCTGCTAAAGAAAATTTTGTAGTTTAAGGTTGTATCATAGTCAAGGCGTAATTAAAAGGTATGTCAAAACTTTGAGGAAACATATCTCATGGCTAGAGGATGAAAATGTTATATGAACATAGGTCTGGAAATTCTTTATTTCCTCGTTAGAGGTCTTTTTCTCTTTCATCTCGCATTCATGCTTCCAGGTTTTGAAGTCTTAACATATGCAAAAAAACTTGCACTCTGCTTAGCAGCAAACATATTTCTTTTTGATATCAACAGGCCCTGAATTCCATTGGCACGGTTAAAATTCATTAAGATTTCTGCCGGAAAACATTTAAAACAGCTGAAACTAATAATGGTGTGTGGATAAGCTTCAGGGCTTCTACCGCGTTGTCTTGGTGTTATTGGCTGACGTTTCGACCGCTGTGTTGTGGCCATCTTCAGAGCAGTTGTTGGATAAGGAAATAGTCTGCCAATACTTATATATATAGTAGTCTCGATGGGGGGGGAGTACTTGCTGTGATAGGTCGTAGGTTCTTCTTCTGGCATCTGATTGGTCCTACGTGGTCCAATCCGGTTGAGGTCTGTATGAAGGGGAGTATTCATGTTAAATACTGGCCCTCATAAGGTCCGAAAGAGTGACCTTGATACCGTGCCTGATGTCCAGATGAGGGACGGCACCGCGTACATGTGGAGACCTGGTTTCTCATTCCTAAGTATGATCTTGGAATAGGCTTCCCCATGAGTTGCTGAGTTGTAACCCCTCGTCCTTGTTGATGTTGTTGGGATGTTGTTTGATGTGGAAGGCAGACTATTTCCTTATCCAACAACTGCTCTGAAGATGGCCACAACACAGCGGTCGAAACGTCAGCCAATAACACCAAGACAACGCGGTAGAAGCCCTGAAGCTTATCCACACACCACGTACAGCAGCCGCGGAAGCCAACGCGAACACTGAAACTAATAATACTTACCCACAACTATATTAGCTTGCATGTTGTATCCATAGTCGAAGTTAACAAGTGCCAGATATGTGACGTGATGGACAAAGAAGCCGATACAGAGGAAACTTAACAGCACTGTGAGGAACAGACTCTTTCCGTTCAGTAACCTGCAATATAAAACACGAGCAATGCTGTATGACATGAATGGTCAAATAGAAACACTGAAATAGCATATAAGAGTTTAAAAAATTGAAAGATAATCTGTACTGTCCGAACCATCTACATATATAATTTGAACTTGTAATGGAAATTACGGGAAAACGGCTGAACAGATTTTAATAAATGACCCCTTATTTTGAAGCTTGGAACTCAAAGTTTTTCAGAAAAATAGTAGTTTTCAGTGAAATGTCAATTTTTCAACATAATTTTCCTATTTTCCAAAATCTATCTGTCGTCAGTTTTGAGAACTAGCTAATTGCATCTCAGAATAAAACAAACCACGCACTACAGTAAACAATATTACACGAAGGCCATGATCTGCAAGAATGCTGACATATTTAGAGCTCAAATCAAATTGGTTATTAAAAACTTAACTTACTAAAAATAATTTACAGGTTCGATTCTGTGGTGTGTAATTTTCTGGGTACAGCTGTGTATTGGATATTAAAAACTACAAAACTTGAGGTGGTTTGATGACATTATTACCATTAGAAATGAAATATTATTATAGTTAATGCCATGATGTAACTATTTTTCATTAATTATACATATTTATGCTATATTGATGATATGAAAGTGAAACGTTTTGGGGTTATATAAGTAGATGTAGAGAATAACTTAAACTAGATTTTGATTTCTATATGTTACTGAGTGGCGGCTATATAGTATATATAGTATATGTTACTGAAAGCTATAAAACTTACGTAAGATAATAATATTATTAAACATCAAATATTTTTGTAGCTATTAATCAAGTGGAGTTGGATCTTTTTCGTATATTTAATGGCGGTGTGGTGTAGATATTTATATGCGTGGTTCTCTTCAGTATTGGCTCAAGAGAGAGTATGTTTCATTATTATGGAAGCAAATAACTTTCCGAATGTCTGGTATTCCTCATTGAAAATAAATCTGAAAAATGTTTATTTGAACGTCTAATGAACTTAGTTTGCAGCATTTGCTGCACAAGCCACTAATCTACATAGAAAGCCAGAGCCTTGGGTCGGCAACACTGTAAATATCCAGCGGAGACCTACAATTCAAAAGCATGTGTTTGTGTTAAAGTCGATTTCCAATGTAAATGAATTTTATAACATAAGTATGTCTCGATGAAATTATGTTCGCGGTCGTACCAAACGTTAATTGTTTATATATTACAAACTAAGTGGATATTCATCGCAGGAAGGCGGAGCATCAGGTCTCCATCAGGACTGGATGCTGTGCTGAATCGATTCAGTGACACCATGCAGTGAATCATGCGCTTGAAGAGCAATCCTAAATGGACTTCAGCAATTATTCCAACATAAGGAGGTTGCACAATAAGCCTAAGGTGCAGTGCTTACCTGCGTGCCCTCCTCCGAGAAAAAAAAAGTGCCTATTGGCGATAAAAACAAGACAATAAATGAAAGTAAAATGCCTAGTGTTTGGCAACTTCTGGAATGGCTCTGGAATCCACCCAGCTTGCCATAAAGTTCAATATCAGAACTTTTCTGGGGATAAAAGATTGTTGGAATGTGATGTTATTCACATCGGCTCTTAGTGTTGAAGTTAAACAGTAAGGGAGTTCTATCTTGGACACGTAACACCATCCCTCGAAATGTTGTCCTGGCTCCGTCTAGAAGATCGTAGGAAAATCCACTGTCTTTCCCTTCTCTTTCACATACTGCATTTCTCCACTCCTGTCTATCTTGCGTCTCCTTTTCAAAATTTATCCACCCATCATAACCTAGACACACGATCACAACGCTCCTCAATATTATCCATTCCCTCCCACCGAACATCCTCATATTCATCTTCTTTCACTGTGGCTGTTCCTCGACTTTGGAATTCCCTACCGAGTAATGTCAGGGACTGTCAGACATCAAACCAATTTAAGAATAGGCTAACGAAATATTTTTCTAACAATTCTTGTTAACAATAATAGCTGTTTCAGGTTTCTCAATGTTTAATGGTTATATATATCACAGATAAATATCTAAATTATCTCATTATTATTATTATTATTATTATTATTATTATTATTATTCTTTGGCACTACGGCCCTTGTAATCTAGCCTTGGCCTCCCTTAGGATCTTGGTCCATTCCTGTCCAACCAGAGCCTTCTGCCTCCATCTTCTCACGCCTAGAGTCCTTAAATCGTCCTCCACTCCATCCAACCATCTTAGTTTCTGTCTGCCAATATTGCGCCTGCCTTCTGGTTTTGTGTTTAGAATCTTTTTTGGTATTCTCTGATCATTCATCCTGATTACATGTCCTAACCATTCCAACCTACGGGCTTTGATTTCAGCAACAATATCTGGAGATTTATATTGAGTTTTCAGTTCTGTATTATATCTAATTCTCCAGTGCCCATTCTCATATTTAGGACCATAGATTTTTCTTAGAATTTTCCTTTCCCATGTCATCAGTTGTTCCATTTTCTTCGACAGAGTCCAAGTTTCACTGCCATAAAGCACAATTGGTCTTACGACTGTTTTATATAATGTAAGTTTTGCTTTTTTACTTATGCATCTTGCTCTCAAAGTTTTGTTAAGGGCTCTCAGGCATCTATTTCCTCCAGCAATTTTTTGCCTCATATCCACATCTGCAGTGTTTTGTTGGGTAATTAGAACTCCTAGATATTTAAAAGAATCTACTTCCTCATATTTCTGTCCATTTATTATAATATCTTTATTACAAATGCCACTTGGTCTTATGTTTCTCATATATTTGGTTTTCTCTTTATTAATTTTTAACCCCATGTGCTCTGCTTCTATTTGAATTTGGTTTACTATTTCATTTAGCACTCCAAGAGATCTACTCATGACCACAATATCATCCGCATAGGCCATGCACTGTCTGGTCCTATTATTATTATTATTATTATTATTATTATTATTATAACTATATCTTACCAGTGTTTATTATTGTCACACTAACATTACTTATCCAACTTTCATTATTTACTTTCATGTTGTTTTATGGTCTAGATATTAATGTAACAACTATGTAAGCAATTGTATTCAATTAGAATTGAGAAGAGAAGGCCTGCTGGCCTTAGCTCTGCCAGATTAAATAAATTATTATTATTATTATTATTGTTATTATTATTATTATTATTATTATTATTATTATAACTATTTCTTACCAATGTTTATTATTGTTACACTAACATTACTTATCCAACTTTCATTATTTACTTTCATGTTGTTTTATGATCTAGATATTAATGTAATAACTATGTAAGCAATTGTATTCAATTAGAATTAGAGTCTGGCTGGGCGGAAGAGAAGGCCTGCTGGCCTTAGCTCTGCCAGATTAAATAAATAAATAAATAAATAATAATAATAATAATTATAATTATTATTATTATTATTATTATTATTATTATTATTATTATTATTATTATTATCTTTTCCTCTTCTATGCATCAGTAGTATATACATAAACATTTTAACGTTGGTTGTAGGTCTATTATTTTGTTATTTAGTACTCCTTTGTGTTGGGAAATATAACGAAAGGGGGAAACAAATTTGTTCCAGATACCTAATAACCATTGCATAGAACGAAAATAATACAGTTGAAAATGCAGAGAAATAATCCATCATCTCCGTAAATGGTGTATCCCTTATGTGAAACACTGTTGACCACACCCAGCAGTTCAGACACACCTGTAAACAAAAGGAAACAGCATATCAAGAGATTAATATACAAAAGATTTAAAACTACATATCGTACAGAAGTAGCAAACAGAACTTACTAATGCATAGACTTGCCAAAACCAGTACATGGGACTAGTCTTTCGAACTTCTCTTCTAAACTGCTTCAACATAACAAAATGGGTGATAAAGTTGAATATGGAAAAGAGGAAGGAAGCAGGCTCCTGGATTCCAAAGACTCTTATGAACGGCCACTGAAATGTAAAGATTAGAGATGAGACTTCTTGTTTTATTGAAATTAAACAGTATGTGTAAAGTAACTTCAGCTATATTTTTTAAATTTATTCATATAATATTTCTGTGAAGTCATTATTTACTGTTATATATTTTGTACAACACAATGCAGACAACAATCACTGTCTATAATCAGTACAGCAAAAGAAAATGCCTGAGGTTTAAACATGTGTTGGCATTCTGTGTAAATCAGCCTCACGTAGCGAAGTTTTCCATTGCACTCATTTCCATAATTAGATTTAAACTTGTAAATTTTTTTAATGATAGGGAACAAGTTATTATCTACAGTTTGTAATGGCACATGACATACATCATACGAGCACAGTCTAGTACATACAGTCACGAAGCTCAATACGTAGGGAATATGCATCCAATAACAGTTGAACTTTAGTTGCTAACTACCAGGATCACTACTATCGCACAGTCTATTGTTTCTAATACTCTCAGTTGCCAACCGCTTGGAGCAGTGTATCGTGAGAAATGCAAAAAATCACCTCAAGCTTCGTGACTGTATGTACTAGACCAGGCCTGCACAAACAGCACTCAACAAGTGTGCTTGGAGCGGTGTTTATCGCTCGCCGAAACCGAGAAGAAGATATGTCAGAATGACATAGACTTGCTATAGGTAGAGGAGAGGGAAACGACCACTCAGTTATCTGTTGGAGTGCAGTGTGTAGGCCTATTCTCAGTAACTGTTTCACGTTGCTTACCTACTGCTACAGTACAGTATGGGGGAATCTAAAAGACAGAACATAACATTTAACGATTTACAGCTCGAACTTATTGATCTTCAATGTGACCTAAGGGCTAAAGATCGTTTGAATAATACTACTAGCCTGGTTGAGTTTTACAAGACTAAACATTAGCAATAATATCCACGACTACACAGGCTGGCTGTGAAAATGATTGCTATTTTTGGCTCAACATTTGTATTTGTGAGCAACTGTTTTCTATAATCAACTTTAATAAAGGCAGACATCGAACATCTGTAACTGATGTTTCATTACGATCAGTAGGCTACTGTTCCTTTCAGCTGCCAACAGCACAAAACCTCGTTTTCATGTACTGATAAATAAATATATAACAAAATGATATTGTAAATTTAAGTAGCTATAGAATTTCTATTACTTCTGTAAAATAAATATTTCTTTATTAATTAATAATAGTCCAAGATAGTTTTGCAAACACTGAACAGGAATTCATTTCATAAGCACTCGTAATAGCACTTCTTTTTGTGTATATTTTGTACGAGATCACCCCTTCTTCCAGTCCACCCTTTTACAGAGCGCAGCTAATATCTGCATTCCACTCATGAGCTGTGAGCCGGCTCGGAGAGCGCAAACCTTGTGCAGGCCTGTACTAGACTGTGATACAAGTATCTACTTCAGAAGTGTGTCCATGAGGTACTTACAAAAGAGCTGGCAACTATGCCCATTTCCATGACAGTCTAAAATAATGCAGTGGGGTTATTGGTTCTAAGAATAAGCTGCTGGATTTTCCATTAACTGTTGTTGACTGAAACAGGTACAGCGAGAGAGGGCAATGTGGAAACCACATGCTAAGGAGTTGGCAGGCACTTTCTCTCATTGTACGAAGAAGGTCTATTAAATTATTTATATTCTACAATACCTCTGATTGATGTTATGGCTGATACGTACACCTATTATCGGGCAGTACATCTCACTTGACGATATGTGTCAGAGGAAGAACAATTTGTATACATCTGAAGTCTGATTAGTGTAATATCGTGGGTGCTCATGTAGAGGGGGTTAAGTCAAATTGTAAGGTTTGTAAACTTCTCTCCTTTGGTACTGAACAAAACCCCTTTGTCACAAAATCTGGAGCACTGTAACTGCATCATAAATGGAAGAATTACTTAACCCCTTCAACATAAGAGAAAAGTAATTGTGAATAGTTCAAATCTAAACTTATTCCAGTTAGTCAATTCATACTTAACCCCCTTTACACGAGCACCCGCGAATTATGTTACTAGTCAGTGATGTACGCAATGGAGGTGAAAAGGAACTGGCCACCTTACCCCATTAACTCCTGGCTTAGTTGCCTCACGAGTGATGGCTTATTGGTGTCACTTGTGAGGTTCAGATCTGTCTTTGGACAGTTGACTAAACACGTATTCTACAAAAAATCCCCTGATCAAGGAAATGGAGTGTGTAATTTAACTACCAGTAAATCTTTTTTTTTCCTTTTTTTGGCGTAAGAAATTAAAGTAAAATATTCTGCTTTGCGAAATGAGTGACAAATTGATTCCATTGGTGAAGAAGTGTTCTGTTTTGTTAATCCACTATTTGCAAGTATTTCAATCACAGAGATAATACTGATTAAAGTTAGATTAGGTAAAACAATACCTTTCCATGGAACTGTGGGATAGCCCAGTTTCTGTTAGTAAAAGCTTCTACTGTTTTCCACATACAGTCATAACGACATTCATCTTGGCAAGTCCATTTTGTTAACTGAAGGTACAAAGGTTGAACTTGAGCACCAAATGACGAATGAAAATGTACTCCATCTAGAAATATAAACAATAATAAACATTTTTGGTATAATGTAAAGTCCATTTTAACACATGTGTGAAGAGGCATATTAGCCTCATGGTATACATAATCGGTATTTAGTTGACACGGACTTCGGCATACTCCAAATTTGGTAATTATTTATTTTAGCAATACCGTACTTGTCTCTTGTTTACGGAAATAATTGAACAAGTGATGAACGACATATTAAATAACAGAATATATGAACATTGTGAATGGTCAGTGAAAGTAAATAGAAACTGTTTTGTTTTTAATTGCGAAAAAAGAACAACAAAAGAATCGAAGAGCTAAAACAGTTTAAATAACCAGTTGGAAAAGAAAATTAGTGACTTAGAAGATAGCCAGAGGAAGAAGGATTTGTTAATTTTCGGTCTAAACAAGTTATTGTTTTCTAATGCCAGGCATTTGGCAATAAAGTCATTTGACCTCTTGCACAATTTTGAGTAGATAAATTAATTAGTTTTTTAAATGAAGGTGAGAGTACTGGGGTTCTGTAAGAAGGGAGAGCTACTGAGTAACAACAGACACCATCATGCCCGTACAGCAATTGCCAACCTGCTAAGAAACAGAGGATGGGAAGTACATGAGGAGATTCATTGTGTGTCTGAAGATGATTCCCACAGAAGAGTCGATATAATTGCCATCAATAGAAGAACCCAGAAAGCGATGGTCTTAAACCCTACAATTTGCTTTGAATGAGACACAAATCAAGCACTGCAGATTAATGATGACAAGCGAGCTAAATATGTACCTTGTCTTCCATACCTCAGTGAAAAATATGGCATTTCGCTTTACAACTGGGATGTTGCAGGGTTACTATTTGGAGCGAGGGGTTGTTTACCAAAATTTACATGTAATATTCTTAAATCCTTTAAAATTCCCTTTTATGAGCTTCAGAAGATTGTAATGGAAATTCTGAAGGCCTCTCTTCAAATTTTACACTATCATCTATATATTAACACGTAAATTTTTGTTTTAATGTACAAATCTAATCCATATTTTACCCGTTTCATTTCCCTTTATCTTTTATGTTTGTTAATTCCGGATCCCAGTGGTCAACCTCACTTGAGGACGGATGATTTTAAATCTTAGTAGTTAGTTGGAAGTAGATAAAGGGTTAGAAAACAGTCAAGAGAAAAACAAACTGTTAAAGTGCAAAGTAATGACTAGTGATAAGAGTTATAGAGAAAGATAATATGAGACTATTTAAAAATAAAAGAAAATTAGAAGAATGAATACACAGTATATAGTAAAATAATTAGATTTATATTACTAGATGATTATGAAAAGTAGAACTGGAAAATAAATATTACTTAGGAGAGAAATATGAGATAAGTTTATGATTGGTATAAAGCAGTGACTAGGCATAAAAAATCTTCATTTCAAGGGCAGGAAGGGAGGCATAAATGTGACATTTGAGTAATAAGAGAGAATAAAACTGTAGTTATGAAATTGAGGTATAACAGTACTGTTATTGCAAGTTATCTTGAACTTCCTGAGCGGGGACAGAGGGGCAGAGGGAAGGAAGAGCGTAACATGAGTGTAGCCAACTGAGTTGTTTGCGCATGCTCCGCATCATAATCTCTTGTCAAGAAACATAGAACTATTTCCTTCACTGCATACCAGTAGGGTCAACATGAAGTAGCAACCACAATCGTGAAATCACACCACCGTCGAGAAAAAGTAACACTGTTATTCACAGCGGAGAAAGAGACATTATCGCAAATATAATAATTAAGTGTTACGAGGAGGAAAAATTAAACGTTTGCTGGAACTTCTTGATAAGGAATATGAGAGAGCGGCTACGAAACCATGTTGTCCAATCAAAACCGGAGTGTCGTGAGATGATGATGTCTGTATTGAACCAAGGTCTTTTAAAGTAGAGAGCCGTAAAGTGAAAGAAAAGAGTCACGTTACCCGAGGAAGGGCTGTCTTGCCGTGCCGTTACGTACATGCCGTACCGAGCAGTTCGAAAGACAGACTTAGGGGATGTAAGGTTCAAGATAACTTGCAATAACAGTATGTTTCACAAGAAAGCGTTTATACACACACACACAGAATTGTGTAAAATATTATAGTCCACCAAAAAGCAAGTTGAGGAAGTGTGATTGATAGGTTTGAGGGCGAGCATAACTTCCGGAAAGTAAGGTACAGTCCACAGCATAGCTCGATGAAAACCACACGGCAAGAAGCAGAGAAATAGCGCATACGAACGGTATCGCTAAAGTAAATAATTACGTCGAATTTGACTTGTCAAAATTAGGAAAGAAACATACTGATGTTGTCGTGTATAGTTCCTGGGGTAGCTCAGTCGGTAGAGCATTCATGCGCTAAGCGAAGGCTCCCGGAACAATTTTTTTCTTCAAATTATTCAAGATTCTCACCTTTCGTACAATTTGCTGTCGAACACTTTTCAAGACACGCTCTATAATACGGAGACCGATCTCCTATAGATGCATGCGTGTTTGTTATGACTACACCTATTATTACAAATATTTCTAATATCATATTTGATGTCTGCATCTTTTATTATAATGACTAGCAGAACACTCGTTACTACACAATTCCGAGCTGAATTTGAAGGTTAGGTGTCCTTCGATAACCTAGAACATTAACGAAATAACAACATACTGTAATAAATGTTATTACAGTAGGTTTATGTCACGATTAAGTATCAACACGTTAAATTCTATTAATTATTTGAAATTAACTCTCTGCTTTGACGTAAAATTACTCCGACGTCTACTCTTCTTTTCATCAAACAAATACATAATTTGGGGCGAAAGATAACGTAGCAGTTACTTTGTAACAGTTACTTAATTGTAACGGTTACAGAAATAACTTGGACACGAAATAACTAGTTACTCGCTATTACACTGTTACATTTGCATGGAACTTCAGCAAAAGAAACTAGTTACAGTGACGTCATTACGTAGTGTTCAATCTGTCCACAAGATAGCGAGGCAGTGCTAATGTGTTCCGCCATCTGGTTATAAAAATATCAACTATGTCCGTTCCCGAGAGCAGAGCACTGAAAGCACGGTTTCGATCAGAGCCGAAAGTCTGATATTTCACAATATTATTATTAAATCTGTAAGAAAATTTATTATAAGGGGCTATACTCTTCATAAAATATTTCCACCCGAAGTGGAATGTGTATCTGCAAGTAAACCATCACAAAAAATTAGTCATGATGAATAAATCAATTTCATTTATTATAATATATCATAAGCTATTGATGTCCTTCGTAATGATATAAATTTTTCAAATATTTAAAGTAAACGAATATTGCATGATTTATCGCATTAGGGCCTTACTCATTTCGTGGGTGGATTTAGCCTATCAATATGGGGGGGGGGGTAAGAAAATTGTATTTATATAGGTACCGATACCGATTTCATGATTTATTATAACTGCATTGCATTTTGTCTATATTATATGCTAATATTAATAATTATGGATATATGTATGTTATATATAACATTACACGTAGCTAGTTATAAAAGTAACAAAACGTATTACATTATTGTGTAGTGTGTACCGCAGTGAGTGGAATGTGGATGTCTGTTTCACACAGAAATTTCAGTGTGTTTGTTACGAGTGTTGAAATCTTCATTACTGTCCTTTCTGTTAATGTTTTTACTTTTGAAGTTCAATCAGTCCAATATTTATGGTATTTCTGCTACAAATGTATTTGTCAACGTTTTCAATCATTTTTACAATGTAAGTTATTTAGCATTCAAATATAACTTGCGCTCTTATGTGACTGCTATTTTGTCTCCGGAGGAAATTGTAACCGTTAGTTATAACCGTTATTTATAACAACCAATCAAGTAACGGAGACAGTTATAACAGTTACAAGAAAATAACCGCTTGTCACATCCCTATTTGGTAGCATTGTCATGCAGGTTCACCATCCCTCATCTAATATTCCTTAAGTAAATAAAAGAATAGGGAGAAACTTGTGGACGTTACAATTTACATGTAAACATTATAAATAATAAAGAAATATTTACTATTTTGTTTAATATGGCAATTGTGAAACGTTTTCATTTTTAGCTTACATATTTAAAAATGTTCAGTTTAGGAGCTTCATTTTCATGTATTGGCAGACTCACAAATGCCGATATGCATGTTAACCAATCATCGCACATGAAATTATTATTTCCTGACAGAATGTCGATTTTGTTTTGAAATGATTCAAAATGTTGCATTTATCACAAATAAGTGAGTGTTACTATTTATATAATATAGCAAGAAGGACTATCGTTACAACTAGTTTCTCAATTTAGTGTCTTTGTTATGACAGGTCTTTCTGTTTTGTGTTGGCTATACTGAGCTGGCGGGTTGTTGTCTAGTAGCGCGTGGTTGTGAAGTTCGCTGCTGTTAATTTCATTGGTGATTATTGATAAGATTATCTAAAATAATTACGAATATGGCATTAAGAGTGGTCCAGAAAGTGATGCAGAAGGCAGGATGACTGTGTGTTATTCAAGTTGCAGAAGTTAACAATTATTTACTCAGGTGAGAATATTTGTTTATAGTAGTAATTTTGGAGTGCATATGCGCAATCATGGATTTTATTTTAATTTTGAGAGAAAAGCCATATGACAGATACCTGTACTTAAAGTTACATAAACATACAATGACACTGAACAAATAATAGTTCGAGATTCAATATTTACATAATTCAGCACAGTAAAGATAAATGATGGACGTTGTAAGCATTCTTCGTGCTACATGCAATGTATATGGAATATCTTTAACATTGCGTGAAAATGTTACGGTTTGTCCAGTGACAGTTTTATATTCAGTATAGTCTTAAGTGTAGGCTTCGTGCTGTGTTGACTAGGCCTACATGTCATAGCATGGGACAGCCCCACCACGTGTCGTCTTCGTCTATTAGATAAAAAAAAAAAACAGATATTTGTATCAACAAAAGCCGCCGTAAATAAGTGTTCGATAGATCGGCCTACTAATCAGTTCACAATGGACAATGATTAAAAACAATTATGTGACAATTTAAAAGAAAAAAAAAGAACAATAAATGACTTAAAATGTGTCTCCTCAGGGGGGACGTGTAATTAGTGGCATTAGTGCGCTGGAAGAGGTAAAAGTTGACCATTAAACCTGTTTTGTTAAATTTTTAGATAACGTATAATTTACTGTTTTGGGAAAGTATTGATAGGCCTATTAACATCCATGTATTAACCCTTAAATTGGCAAAACTTCATTTCTCACACTAGTTTATTAAACCGTGTCGGACTGTAAAGAAAACGACTATCGCAATGTCCATATTTTATATGTTGTACAATATTATAGTATTGTGTAATTTTAGTTATTTAATTTTCCTACCAATTTTTTCTGTTCTACTAAAATTATAGCATATATTAACCTGTTGTATCCTATAGGATACTTTGTGAATTTAAGGGTTAAATCCGAGAGTACAATAACTTATAACATGAGATCAGACCGACAAGTAAATAATTAGGACTCAGAATTATATCACAGTTATAGAAGGATATAATAGGCTATAGCTTATGTTCCAATTTTAGAAGATTAACTGACCAGAAAATGATGAAAGTTGAAGAATTTATTGTTAGGCATTAACATACTAGGGCTATACCAGCATTAAAATCAGGAATGTGATGTTCACAAAGCATATAAATTTGTATAAAGACGCGTTGAAACAAAATTATGCTTATCTTTATCAGAAGCATTTATTATTATCCTTGTTGTTGTGGTAGTGGTTACTGTTGTTAGGAATATGTGGTTTTCCTCAGAGTACAGTCATTTCTCTTTCTGTAGGTCTATTGATCTCAGTTCATATACTGTATTCTGTCTTCATATTTCCTCATCTACAGCCAGTACGTCTCACTTGACGATAGGTATCAGAGGAAGAACAATATTGTTTGTATATATCTCAAGTCTGATTGGTGAAATATGTTACTAGTCAGTAATGTATGCAATAGAGGAGGAAAGGAACTGGACACCCTACCCAAATATCTCCGGGCTTAGTTGCCTCATGAGTGATGCCTTATTGGTGTCACTTATAAGGTTCCAACCTGTCTTTAGACTGTAACCTAGTAAATAGGCTCCTTGTTGTGGTTTTTGCATGAAATCGCTGTACTCATACCACATTAATTATTGTTCTTCTATTTCTCTTTAAAATGACTTCTTTGATTTTGTAATTGTATTATAAACTAATTTTATTCATAATTTTCTCCTCTATACAATTTGAGTATTAGCTTAGGGAATGGTAAAAAAAAACACACCGAAGAGTGGGATAAATAATGTTCAGTATTACAGTTTAATAATTACAGGCCACCGAAGTTGATATTGAGAAGAAGTCCATATATGAACCTTGTCTGCCGTATCTTTCTCAAAAGTACAACGTCCCTCTTAAACAATGGTCCGTCATTGGTTTGCTGTTTGGCAGTAGAGGTTCAATCACAAAATTCACATGGAATTATCTTAAGGAACTTCACATTCCTTTTGATTATGTAATGTCTATTCTTATAAATATTATCAAGGATTCTCTTTAAATATTACATCATCATCTCTATTTCAATTAATCAACTTATATTTGCCTTCAGCAATTAACTTTCTTTTTTCTTTAATGTATCACATCACATTATTGTACATGTTTATTGTATTCAGGACCCTTGTGGTCACTCAAAATTCTTTGAGCTGATGTCTATAATTTAGAAATTTATTATTATGTAAAGTCTTTTAGAAATCAGTCACAATTTTTCATTCAGTAGGCCTATATAAAATTCTACAAAGCTAAACCCCAACTGTTGAGACAATCAGTCATCATTGTGTCGATATTTGTGACAAAAGTATAACCTTGAAACAACTGAGTGTTATAGATTATATTTACTAGAATATAAAACTCACGAGAATTTTGCTTGAAGCAAGTAAAGAGATAGGTTTGGAAATAAATCCGAAAAGACAAAGTAAGTGTATGATTATGTCTCGTGACCAGAATATTGTATGGAATGGAAATATAAAAACTGGAAATTTTTTCTTCGAAGAGGTGGAAAAATTTAAATATCTTGGAGCACAATAACAAAATATGTAAATGACACTCGGGAGGAAATTAAATGCAGAATAAATATGGGAAATGCCTGTTATTATTCCATTGGGAAGCTTTTGTCATCAAGTCTAGGCCTACTCTAAAAAATGCTGAAAGTTAGAATTTATAAAAAAGTTATATTACCAGTTGTTCTGTATGGTTGTGAAACTTAGACTCTCACTTTGAGAGAGGAACAGAGCTTAGGAAAATATTTGGGGCTAAGAGGGATGAAGTTACAGGAGAGTGGAGAAAGTTACACAATGCAGAACTGCAAACATTGTATTCTTCACCTGACATAATTAGGAACATTAAATCCAGACGTTTGAGATTTGCAGGGCATGTAGCACGTATGGGTGAATCCAGAAATACATAAGTTATTATAGAGTATTAGTTGGGAGGCCGGAGGAAAAGACTTTTGGGGAGACCGAGACATAGATGGAAGGATAATATTAAAATGGATTTGAGAGAGGTGGGATATGATTGTAGAGACTGGATTAATCTTGCTGGGGATAGGGACCGATGGTGGGCTTATGTGAGGGCGGCAGTGAACCTCCAGGTTCCTTAAAAGCCATAAGTAAGTAAGTAAGAATATGAAACTATTACGTTTCTATCACCTGCATGGATCAAGCATAAATGGCCCCATTGACAAATTATAACCAAGAGTAAAGACTTTCTCTGCAATAACACGACCTTTATACCAGTATCTTAAACATCGGAAATATTTTGACTTTATATAGACTGATTAACTGTTTCATCCAAAGAAGCAAATATATAAAACATTAGAGTAAATTTTAAATTCGAAGAAGTTACAAAGGGGCTACACAACAGCATGCAAGCAGACCATATACTGATAAAGTGATAACCATCACTCTGTCCACGAGATATACAGCATAACTCTAGGTAGAAAAGTAGGAGAAGTTAGATGCTTGTCATAATTAGACACCTCCTTAAAAAGTTTGAATGTAGGTTCTACACAAGGGAGTTCTTGGGGGCTTGTGAGAGAAATTTTTCTCCAGATATTGTGTGTTAAGGCTGGTTCACAGTAAACTGGAAACTAGAATTGGAACGAAAACGGTAAAATTGTTAAAATGTGTACATTTAAATGTGAGCATTCACAATTAACGAAAAACTTACCGGAGCCCAGGATCGGGAACGGAGAGTTGGCTAGGTTTCAACTTTGGCGTTCACGTTTCCGATCACAGCCCACTAGATTCATTCTATTACCATCTAAAAGCTATTTTGTCGTTATATATTTTGTAGCAAGAAGACCGTGACATAACCTATGCATTATTTTGTTCTGTGCTGTGCATCATGGAGCAAGTTTTATTTGATGAGATTCTAATATTGAGTGTTGAGGAAAATCCTCACGTTTATGATAAGCGGCGCGCCTCGTATAAAGATGAGAAAATGAAGGAGAATATGTGGCTTTCAATAGCTCCTGCATCTTTGAACACTGATCGTAAGTGAATCATATTTTATTACCGTATTGGTTGTATTACACACTACATATTCATGCTTCAATTCAATAACTACTGTTGTGTTCATTTTTGTTCTATTACAAATGTTTCTTCTCTAATTATTTTACATTATGGTAGACTTAAAATAGGTAGTGATAATAAAGATGCATGGGCATATTTATAGTACCGTATCTAATGAAATGTTTCAGTTGAAATTTCGAAGTTGGTTAACCTGTGTTTATGTTGGCTGCCTTGTACTCATGAGAGAACGCCATTGGTCAATTATACACAAATAACATCAGAATGCGTAATATCGACTTTACATATCGTTATTGACATGCATATCGATATACATAGTCGTCTACGTTCTCGGTTTATTGTGAATCAAAAATTTTCATATTCATGTCCTCTGCTTCTCGTTTTCATTCTGGTTCTCGTTTCCGGTTTATTGTGAACCAGCCTTTAGTTTTTCCAATGCACGAGAATTGTGCTTATAGTTTCCATTTTCTCATCTAGAAAGGACTCACTACTTTTTAGTCTCATCTCGACCATACAACCTATTTTGATCCCAGGAGACACTTGAAGTTGATCATTCCATCTAGTTACCAGTTGTCTTCTCGTTCTTATCCACTGGCACGTAATTATAAACGATTTTGAAGATTCTCGTTTCTGTCATCCTTTCTATGTGGTCATGCCAGATTATTTTAACAACTAGGCCAATGTATATATTAATTAAGATTGAAAATATCCAGTTTCTTGTACTGCTATTCCTCTTTTGGACCATTTGGGTTTAGCCTGGAAGTGATCTGAAGAAGAATCTCACTTCAAATGATTTAATTTTTTTCTTTTTGACTTCTTTTTAAGATCCAGTTCTCGCATCCATATACCAAGACAATCCTATTGCTATAATTTTTTTGGAGTTTAAGCTGGATGCTTATCATCTCTTGTTGTCTCAGTGCTGCAGTTACGATTTGAAATTTATGTAGGCCTACTACGGTTTATTGTTTATTCAGCAGTAAGATATATTGAGCTATATAGTTAAAGTTTGTTATCTGTTACATTGTCTTTTTGTTTATCATCCTACTACTTTTTGTTTTATTTACAATTCTGTATATCGTCCTATTGCAAATTGCGATTTATCAGAAAATTTTCTATGACATTTTCTTTGTATGTATGTATGTATTTATTCACACTGCAATGGGTATATACCCGGTGGCAGTGGTAACTAATTACACTCAATAATGACAATAATAAACACAATTAATAAAAAATACAATTAATAATAATACTAATAATTACTACT
Source organism: Periplaneta americana (assembly GCF_040183065.1). NCBI lineage: Eukaryota > Metazoa > Arthropoda > Insecta > Blattodea > Blattidae > Periplaneta > Periplaneta americana. The sequence goes on along the minus strand of NC_091122.1, from coordinate 17,851,880 downwards.
ACTACTACTACTACTACTACTACTACTACTAATAATAATAATAATAATATTAATAACAATAACAGGGAATATCCTAAATTAAATGAAGCACGATCACTTAAAATAACATTTAAAGTAAATCTAATTTGTATCTTAAACCTAAGTTCGAACTAAAACCCACGAGTATGATATGTTCATATCTGCACAAAGTATCTTTCAACACTACACTCATTTCGCTGGCAACTCACTCACTGTACTGGAACTACGACACATTTCACTGATTCTATCCTGATTTCACAAACACTTCAAAAAACATTTCACTGTTCAAATACTTTGCACTGCCACTATAAACTATAAAGCTTCACTGACAGGAACACGTTTCACTTACACAACACCACTGACACTACACACTTCACTGACACAACATAATTATTCACTGATACAACACTTCAATAACAAAATATCAATTACACCCTTTAAATACTGTGTATAATTACCCTCTATTAGTGAAGTCCTTAAGCCTATTTTTAAATACATTTTTGGTTGTTGGTAAAGCCTTTAGTAAGTGTGGAGGCAAAGCATTCCAGTCCCTGATAGTACGATTGAGAAAAGAAAACTTTCCAGTGTCCGTCCTCTGTCTTCTTTCCCTCAATTTATATGAGTGGTCGTTCCTTATATATATATATATATATATATATATATATATATATAATTGCTTACTTTAATGTATATCATACTCTTGGCATGAACACATTCAAGAACTGATTGTTACCAACTGAACTTGTTTTTCGCATTTTATCTTAACTTACATAGATTTTCCTTATACTGGTATAGGAGAATTTAATTACTGAAATGTGTACTGCATGTTTTGCAGTTAGTATTTTATTGACAAAAGATATTCGGCTGTTTCACTGATAGAACAATAATTGTTGTTGCTGATACATGGCCTGATTGTGGACTGTTGTATAGCTTCAAAGTGGCTCGTTATTTGTGTAGGAAGCAGGGTTATGGCGCCAGAATGAGAAGCTATTACTGGTGGAGTCATGGTCTGGATTGGTGAAAGTATACAGATTCTGACCTTGTAAAAATTTAATAAACAATGGTATAAATGTTAAAAATTTCATGTTCTTTATGAGTAGGAATGTTTGCGAAATGAGGTTGCCAGGCCCAGACAAAATAAAATCACTATTAAGACGTAATATCATGCACAATTTTTTAGACAACAGTTGTGTTATATATTTTTAAAAATTATACAAAACGTTTCGAATTTTATATCAGCACTGTAAGTTGTTAAAAGAGTTGACAGAAGATGCAAGTTCTACGTTTAACAACATAATGGTTGCAGACCGTCATTGCTAAAAGTAGGCCATGCATTGTTTGTCAACTCTTTGGCTGCCAACTTTCACCGAATTTATATTCTCCCATCTTCAGAGTGGTTTTTGTGTGATGAAAGTGGCTCTCTCATGAACAAAGAACATTTTGCCAAATGTGCAAAATTAAGTGATTGTGGTCAGAACTTAACAACATTGTATTGGGAAGCAAGATGGTGAATGGCAATATGTCAAGTGTCTGGACATTAAAATAGTAATAATAATAATAATAATAATAATAATAATAATAATAATAATAGCAGTGGCTGCCTAAAAATGCTATTTTAACATTGGTACAACAATGTGAGATGCGATGGTTTCAAGCATTAGGAGAGATTCAATGATACGTTGAACCAAATTGTGTGAAAAGAATGGTGACTTAAGTAGTGAGTATATTGAAACTATAATAATGTACAGCATGCAGACCTTTCTAGTCTGGTTATAATGGATTGAAATCTTGTTACATATTGTTCAAGTACTATAGTCTTAGAATAACTTACCAGTAATTGAAATTACATTGATTTAAGCACACTGTACGTATAAACTTTCTATCTCTACGTTTCAGAAACTGGGAAGGTAATGTTGCCAAATTTTAAGTAAACACGAATATTAAATTAAGATTTCTTTCAGTGGTCATTAACTTACTGTAAAATAGTATAATATTACTTTCATAATAAATTTTGGGTTTAAAAGGGAGAAATAGAATAAAAGGAAGAAGTATGAATTCAGAATAGAACGTAATTTTTAGAGAAATTTAATAAATTTATTAACATTTTACAGGTCATTACATAATCTCTATTCAAAACAAAACATGTTTCCATGGAAATACTTAAATGAACTTTTTAAATCCAAATTTCCCTGAATTAAATAAAGTTTTGAAATCTAAAGTTTTCACACGCTCAATTTGGAATCTGTAAAAATATAATAAAAAATGAAGTTTTGAAATATACATTTTCCACATAATCAATTTGGAATATGTAAAAATATACTAACTTCAGAGCTTTCGATTGAAGCTACAATTTTAATTTGATTCATTCTTTAAAAAGTTAAGGTGAATTAATAATAAAAAAACTACTGACAGAATCAGAATGATGTGTAACTTTCCTCCAAAAATATGTCCATGAAGTGTACGAAAATAAAGTTCTAGGTTACCATAGTTTAGAATAAGGGTTGGCAATCTACTGCATACTTGTTTTACTTGGCAAGCAGAATGATTTTTACAATTTTGCCGCAATTGCTCATCACCAGTTGTCACTGTTTAGAGGCACATGTATGGTTCACTGATGATTATTCAGGGTCAGATTATCTGGGTTGTGTGACTGTGACTTCTCTCTCTACCATGTTGTTGACTTACATAGCTGAGAACAAAAGTGTATTCAAATAAGGATAATCTGTACAAAAAGTTTCTTCTTCTCTTGTTCTTCAAACAACTTTCTCCTGGCCTCTGATGTTCAGTAGCTGCCACTTTCTTCATCAGTTGGCATATCTACTTATTCCTGTATTTCACACTTTGTTGTCCCAGAACTAAACACTTTTCCATGTTCATGTTCATATTTCATTCTAAAACACTGCTGAACAGTAGTAACGGAATTTCAACTCAGCCAACTACAAAATATATAGTACATTCTTGTCCTGCAGTGTCGAAATCATTCACTGCCCTTGGCTGAAGTCACTCATGGTGCATGCACTTGAACAAGGTATGAATAAAAGTTTGTGAGATTCCTTTTGCAATGGTGCCATTTGAAAGTACTATAATAAATACTTTCTGGGAGATACAGATATATAATTTTGGATACGTTTTATTTGTAACTTATATTAATTTGGCACAGTGCTCATAAAAGATTGCTAACCCCTGTTGCCCACTTCACCTCGCTACATCATGGTGTTTGTTGTGGTTTTCTTTAATGTCTGTGAAATATTGTTTGGGCTGCTTTTGAAGCCACCATACCCAAAAGCTGATCCTGCTTCCACCATTTTATACAAATAACTAAGAAACTACTTCATTTTCTCCATATTGAGCCATATTCCATTCTCTGACTTGAGGAGCATGGAGAACCTGCTGAAAGTGTAGGGAACTTCAGTCTTTGGTGATGGTTTTAAGTAGAAGTCTTTGATAACGTGCACCATTGCTATCTTGGTACTCATCAGTGCAAACCTTGTCCCTGTGAACAGAAATCAATTCTAGAAAATACAGAATAAAATGATGTACACTTAGCGGCAAAAGAATGGGCCGGCCGACAATTTCTAAGTTCCAGAGACATAACATTGCGCATGCTCGTCTCGTCAAAGCCATAGTTCACCAGGTAACACATAATTAAACCATTTAAATTTGCTGTATTTTGTTTAAGAGTCTAAAATATGTTATAAAATCGAATGGTAGGTTGATTCTAGATACATCAGGGCCCTTGAAGAGTGAAATAATAATAAAATTGATAAATACAAAATCAACTGGAGCGAATATGAATAGGAAAACCACGTATTATGCCAAACTGATATTAACAGTCACAGTAGCGTAAGTCGTTACGGCATTGGTCTATTGAACAAGTTGATAGTAGTAGCTCAAGGTTCGAATCTCCCCCAATCTATTTTTTTTAATTACAAATTTGCCATCATATGTGTCTCGCAGAGCTATAATTATGTGGCGATATCTCTTAGAATATGCCCAAACTCTAATAAATAATAAACCTCCCTTTCTCTTTCAAGCAATACTGTTATCTGTTAATACAATGTTCTGTCTCGTCATTACGCTTGAAGATGGCACAGAAAACCATGACTCATTCCCCTGGTTTGCATAGGTTATTCTGCATATGCTACTCTCCGACAGGACTGCTCGTAAGGTTCACCACATTATAGATGGACGACTTTCAATGAAGAGACACCACAGCAATGCATTGCAGTGGGTTATGTTTACACGAGTGAACCGCGCAATAGCACTTTGCATTTCTATCGACCAAGAGTCGGCCCATTCTTTTTGCCGCTAAGTGTACATCCAAAAGTTTTTGTTTGGGATTATGTTGAAACATATTGCGTAGGTTGCTGTCTACTTTTGAAATTTATAAAGAGACGAGTATGTAAATATATCCAATATTTCACAGGAAAAGAAGATGAAGATGACTGTAAAGCAAAAGAAGAAGAGAACAAGATCAAAATTACAAAGACAAAAATTCCTAGATGACAATAAGAATGAAGATAAAAACATATGATGATGATGGTGCTGATGGTGACGATTATAATTATGTTGAAGAAGATAAGAATAACAGTGGAGACGAAGATGGAAAAATAAAAAATTAAGATCAGAATGAAGGCGAAAATGATGCAGATAAGAGTAACAGTAGAGATGAAGATGAATATAAGACATTAAAAAAAATCTCATATTTTGAGAGGAGGTAGGCCTAGTATTCATAAAAGAGGTCTAATAAACATGGGTCCTTTGAAGAAACAAGCACTATGAAATTGGTACTGTAACAATAGAAAATCTTAATGTGAGATCTCTGCTAGCTTATTTTTGGGTATATGTCACATCTGGCTATTTACTCTTTTGTTTACAGCATTATAGTATTAATTTTAGGACTTATTATCTTAGAAAGCATGTTGAAATGCTCAGATAGTCAATATAATATAGTTTTATTAATTCAGTCTAATTGACATATCACAAATATAAAAAGTCAATGACACTTACCCATGTAAGTGATCATTGTGTACTACACAAATGAATCTGTCGGAGCTAAAAGGAATTAAGTCAAAATATGAAGTTTTGGGTTGTGCAACAATTTGAACAACTGATGTCATGTGCATAGAACGGTGGAAGAAGGAACTAAGACTTTTAAATATTCTTTTGTCTTCTATAACATAAAAATATAATATTTGTGTTATTAGTGGAATATTTTTTGCTTCTCCTGAAAAGTTGTCAAAAGTGACTTAATTCCTTTTAGCTCCAACCGATTCAAATATAATAACAATTTAATAAATTTTAACATTGCGTCATATAGGAATCTCTACATAATAATTAATATATTTCAGATTGATTTCACCATAACAAGTAACGAACCATTGAGACAAGACTAGCAGTAAAACATCCAGTTAATGAAATTATGAAGTTTAAAGAGGAATGAAATGTTTTTATCATGTTCACAGTTTTATGATGTTATAATTTAAACACAACACAGCAGTGCAGCCACAATTTTATATCATTATTATGTATTACACTTTCATATCTGTACATTAATTTTAGATTGTTAATTACCATAAGTCAATTTTAAATAGATATTATTTTCATTATAAAAAAGGTTGTGATTAATCATTTGTACCACAATAAAAGGTTGTGATTCATCATTTGTACCACAATAAAAGGTTGTGATTAATCATTTGTACCACAATAAAAGGTTGTGATTAATCATTTTTACCACAATAAGACAAAATATACAAGATATTGAATGTAAAAAAGCCTGATGATGCCCGAAGGGCGAAAATGTTTGCTTAATTTTTATATTTGTATAGTACACAATGATCACTTACATGGGTAAGTGTCATTGACTTTCTATATTTGTGATATGTCAATTAGATTGAATTAATAAAGCAATATTATATTATATTATATTATATTATATCATATTTAGGACTCATGTTTATTAGACTTATTTTTTTTGTTTTGATGAATACTAGTTCCTCTCAAAATATAAGACTTTTTAAACACTCTGTATATGGAAATAACTTGAAGACAAATATGAAGATAAAGATAGCATTGAAGGTGAGGATGAAAATAAAGATAACATGTAGACAGATGAAGATAACGTGAAGAGAGAGAATATATAAAGATAACATGAAGACAAACATAGAGAGAACAAAAAAAAAAAATAAAGATAACAAGTAAAAAATGAAGACAAAGATAACGAAAGAGAAAATGAAAGTAACACCGAAGATAAGGTGGCAATGAAGATAAACGTAGGCTATAGATAATAATGAAAACAAAGATGAAAGTATGAATAACAATGAAGTCAGATGCAAGTAAAGACGAAGATATCCAAGACGAAAATAAATATGAGAATCAAGATGAAGGTAAAGATCACAAAGAGGAAGATAAGCTATAAATAACAATTAAGGCAATGATAAAGGTGACAGTGAAGGTGAAGATAAAGGTAACAATGAAAGATAAACATATTACAACAGTAATACAAAGATTAAAATGAATAGGAAGAAGATAGTTGGATACTTTTGAGTTCTTACAATGGTTGTATATATTTGTAATGTCCTTACCTATACAGTTGCGAGGACCAGCCCCAAAGGGCAGAAAGACGTAAGGCGAGCGGGCGGCCTTCTGTGCAGGCAGAAACCTGTCAGGGTCGAACATGTCTGGCTGTGGGTAGTACTGAGGGTCATGGTGCAGCCCCATTATGGGAATGGAGACACACACACCCTCGTCGAGCTCTATATTGGTGCCTGGGATCGTGTAGGGCTGTGTGCCAACTCTGTCCACTCTGGCCACAGGCGGGTGCTTCCTCAATGCCTCTGTGAACATGAAGTTACCCAGAGTGCATCTATAAATAATAGCAATATAACTGATAGCTGTGAGGAATATTTTATCGCTAAAATATTTAATCAAGGTAACCCCATTTTAAATAAACAAATCAGCAATTCTACAAATCCATTATATAACTTGTTCAAATTAATCACTGTAAAACAACCCCCACCCGTAACCACACAAATAACCCCCTCCACATCTTCGTTGTCTTTTGATGTACATTAGAATATATACACTATGTCTACAAATTTACTGTCGAATAAGTAGAAGTATATTCATCCACACGCTGTTCTTAACCTGCCCATAGATTCACTCTCGCTCACCTAGCAGCACCATCTCCAAGTAGTTCATCTCCTGCAGGGCCTCGTATGTGCACTGTCCCTTATATCTGCCCAAAACCTCCTCAACCTCGTTGCGCAGCTTTTGCTGGATGTCCTGGTTCAGAGCCAGCTCATAGCTAGCGAACGTTAGCAGAGTGCTGGATGTCTCGAACCCAGCGAGCAAGAACAGCAGCGACTGGGCAATGATTGTTTCCTCATTCAGCACTGAAAAAAAATAATCATCAACGTAATTGCAATTTTTAAATTGATATAATGAACTTCAGACCCTTCTGTAAAATAGTAACGACAGTTTAACAGCTGAATAGTATTTTGGTGAATTATCATAATTGAATAGCTCTTAGGTTGGACTTATTTTACGAAATACTTAACAGGCGAATTCTGGTGTGTCATTATAGAAATTTTTATGTCAACAAATTTAAAGAATTTTTTAAAATAGCCATTGGACTATTTCTATGACACTTTTTTTTTTTTTTTTGAGATTGAGTATATGTGAGAATTGGAAGGAAGGAAAGAAAAAGAGATACACAGGCAGAGAAATAAATTGCAAGTAAGTAAGTGATGGTTTTAGAAATGAAAATTTTGTGCAGAATAACTTATAAACTTCAGTCTATTGCTAGCCTGGCCGAGTTTGTAATTCTAAATTAATACGGAATAGGTATGGTAAGACTTTCTTGTGTTAAATGTAAACGAGGTACATTGAAATTTAACACAGGAAAGTCTTACCATACATATTCCGAAGTGATACAGTGTTAAAAGTTGTGTAATCAAGATGTACTAAATTAATAATTGAAATATCAGCTAAGAAAGAGAATAGGAGGAGGAAGAAGGCGAGGAGTAGTGTTTCTGACTGGTACTTTCGGCCTGAAAAGAACATGGGTGGAGGATAGCACAAGCATGCCACTGATGTAGGTAAAAGGCAGCTTCTGTTACTGCTACTAGTAGTGAAAACATTTCACACACCAGTGATGCTACTAATCTTCTCATCAAACAAGTGATTATATATGTATGTCATATTATTACGATGTACCGAAGTACATAATTCTATTTCCATGCAGGACGGATGTTTAAGACGGCACTCATTCCGTCGTATCCCGGCACTTAGTCACTCGTAATGAGTGCACCTCTGCACATTAGTGTGTTGGACTTTGTGCCACTGTCACACATCTGTAACACAGTGCATGAGGGTTGGAAACTAAGAGGATTCACTGAGAGGATTCAAACTGGCATCTGAATTGGGATCCAGTGTGGCTTAGTGGATAGAGCGTCCAGCACGTAAAGCTGAAAACCCGGGTTCGAATCCCGGTGCCAGAGAGAATTTTTCTCTGGTCCACCGATCCTTTATCATATGATAACGCAGAATTACTGCACAAAAATATCATAAGTACTTCGGTACATCGCAATAATATAACGCAATAATATCTAAACTAATGTTTTTGACGGGTAGTACACAACCCCTGAGTAATAAACTATAAAAATTACACAGTACGTACCCTCACTCATAAGAGTGGCCATATCCACCCGTTACTTCAACCTCCAATCATGAAATATACAACGAAAAACAAGTGGCAGTAGAAAACGAAGGAGAAGAAAAAGGAGGGAAGAAAGAAAGAAGAAGATGAAATTGAGAATATTGCAGTGGTTTTATTTCAGATATTATTTAGGATAGGGATTTAGAATTATCCATCTGACCGTATTGTTGATTTCATTCTATATGGTAATGAATTAGCATGTTGCCAGTGGTTTTGAGCTTTCTAATCTCTAAATGTATCAGAATGCTTTCCTTATTTGTAGCTTATTCAATACTCTCAATGCTCTATCTCGTTTCTCTGGACTCACCTGTAGCAGTCTTCTTCGTGCTGCTCTTGGTACTGGTGTCCTCAGTCTTACTCATTCCTTCTTCCATTTCTTCTTCAGCAGCGTCGAGCATCAACTGTAGGAAGTCATTCCATTCCTGTTCCTTATGCTGTTTGCGATATTCCTTTGTTTTTTTGACAACGTCCACCAAGAAGGTTACAGCCTGAAATGTATAAATGATTTGAGATTATTTATAGAAATAGCAAATTCATGGCCAGATCATGTTATCCTTGTTTTTATGCTATGTATAACGAGTATTCTTTGTGGTTAATGACGTGGTACATAGTCGTCTGGATCTCTCCTGTCATTGCCTGAAGGAACTGTCAAGATATTGCTCAATAAACACACTTCTTTTCTTTAAAATTGTGGATGTAGAGTAAAGAATACAAAAATATCGGTCTCACGAAAATTACACATACTTTCTTATTGCGTATTTTGCAACACATAGTTCCTTTATGATGCTGATATATATTTCCGTTCATAGATTATTTTCTTGAACTATCATTCAACAGATATACATGAATGAAATCCTTTGCTGTCCTCCAAAATAAGTAGATTGGCTTTATTTTATTTTTTTCTCACAAATTTAGAGCTCTGGAAAATTGAAAATTGCATACTGTTATTGCAAGTTATCTTGAACCTTACATCCCCTAAGTCTGTCTTTCGAACTGCTCGGTACGGCATGTACTCATCAACGTAACGACAGGGCAAGGATGCCCCTCCCTCAGGTAACGTGACTTTTCAGAAAGCGTTGGTTCTTTCACCTTACGGCTCTCTACTGTAAAAGAACTTGGTTCAATACAAACATCACCTTCTCACGATACTCCGGTTTTGAGAGGAGAATATAGTTTTGTAGCAGATTTTAATTAACCTATAATGAGTAAGTATTTAAATATGTTGTTGTCTAGTGCCTTGCATCTGGCAATGAAGCCTTTAGCAGAGTATTTAAATATAATCGTGTGTACACTCCTCTCTCATCCGGGCTGGGGACCGGCAATGGCGGAGTAACTATAGCTATTTCTATACATTATACAGACCTGCATGACTTACGCCTTCAGCTAATATGTACATATTCTTATAACAATATTTTACAGGCTTATTATTTGAATTTACATTAATTTACAATTATACACAATCCATATCCCTATCATTGCTGCCATCATCACTTGGCCCAAATTGATTATTTCGTCAATGGCATCATCTATTCGGAATTATCTTCTTAATCGCAGGTACTACTTTCTGAACAAGATAGAATTCTTCGATTGTATCCTGAATGACGTGTTGATCGAAGTCTTCCACTTCAACTTTACACAAGTCCTAGTTCTGGAATGAAATATGTTTTGTAGAACTATAACAAAATAATAACTTACTACAGTAATTAATTATGTCGCTTACAGTACACACACTATTGTACATAACTATTATAGCAATAATTTCTAAACATTGCATACCTATTCTTTCCCGGAGTAGTGTGAGGTTCATTCGGTCGTAATTCAATATTATTCTTAATTCTCTCCACGGAACTAATACTTTTGCCAGAGTATTTAGCCGCTCTGTCATATTCCTTATCAAGAGGTTCCAGCAAACATTTGTTTAATTTTTCCTCCTCGCAACACTTAATTATATTTGCGACAATTTCTATTTCTCCGCTGTGGATAACAGCGTTACTTTTTCTCCGCGGTGGTGTGATTTCACCATAATTACTACCCTGTAGTTCCTGCTCCATGTTAACACTATTGGTACGCAGTGAAAGAAATAGTTCTGTGTTTCTCGACAAGAGATTATGATGCGGAGCATGCGCAAACAACTCAGTTGGCTCCACCTACGTTATGCGCTTCCTTCCCTCGCCCCTCTGTCCCCGCTCAGGAAGTTCAAGATAACTTGCAATAACAGTATTTGATTTACAGTGGACATCGTGTAATCAGCTTATAGCTGGACACACGTGTTAAGAAGTAAGTAACATGCACTTTTTATACAGCCATAAGTGATATCTGTTCATTTATAAATTTTAAGATTTAAGTGATAGATGTAATTAATTTTACACGAATTTACATAAATAACTGTTCGTGTATTAGTTTCTAACTTTATTTTGACGTGCAATATCTATATTCGACATACACTAATGAAAGAATAAAAGGGTTTTGTGAAACGAAAATTCACTTCGGTTATCATAGAAATGCTTAAGTGATAACGGATAAAATAACTGTGAACGAGTCCATTCCTATATACAAGGGGAATCTGCGTATATACATAACGTACTTGGGAAAGTTTATTATAATCCATAGGGAGGGGTTACAATATATTCTAAAAATAATATTATTCAGTTGTGATTTGATATGGACGTGAAAAAAACGCGTACACAATACATGGGTAATTGTAAAAACTTAATACAAACTTGACGTTATTCACATACAGATTAAAAAATAACATTTTTAGTATAACAGTTCTTATTTGTCCACTTAATAGTAATGTATTATTATTATTATTATTATTATTATTATTATTATTATTATCATTATTATCATCAGTATCATTGCTATTCATAGCGTATTTCATTCCATTCATTAAACACACTTAAATCTTACAGCAAATTGTATTTATTTTTCCTAATTCCATTACCCAGATTTCTTTATAGCCACTCTACTAAATCACGGGGACTTTCTCAAATCGTATGTCACTTTTTCTGTTTACGAAAATCGACTTTTAAAAGTATTGATTCACGAACGGATTAGGAGACGAAGTGTGCGACAAGTTCTCAAGCATTAAAAAATATTATGGACTCCAGTGGTGTAGCATGAAATTTTGAGCAGGGGAAGCTAACTGAAGTTGTCTTTCATGCAATATGAGAAAACGTATTACAAAAATACAGTCTTAAAATAAATAGTAGTCAATTTCAAGTCAGCAGTCGAAGATTGGTTAGAACATCGTAAGTAACACCAATAAGGCATGACCTCAAATGATACGTAGTAAAATATGATTTCACGGTTTACACATATCTCTAACAAATAGACACGTATAAGTATAACATTAGCTCACTCCCTGTCATGCTTAGAGAAATCACAATATTAGTATCATTACGTAAGTATGCGTCTGTCTTTTGGTTGTGTCCTTCATTGACAGCAAGGGAGTCGGTCATTTGTTTTTTAAATCACACTTTTGTTCGTAAGTCAGTCTTGATAATACAATTGTCCTAAAAAATTCAAGTAAATTAGTGTCAGGAACTGTTATTTCGCTCATTATTTATTATATCAGCCACAATGCACACTAACACTTCAACTGAACACAACTGACGAATAGGGATAACTCGGAAACTACTTATTTTAAATGTTAAAGCTAGCTTCTTTTCGAGCCTTGCGACTAGGGTAGTTTAAAAGGGATGGAAAATCTGCGGGGTGGATTACACAGAAGAAACCGGTCTGCTTGGAAGCTGGTGTGTGCAGGCTTCTTGTTTACTGCTGCATCACAAATCATCCTGAGCTGCCGCATCACAATATTTAACGCGTAAATATAAATTCTATTAAAATTAATAAATAATTTTCTCCATAAACTGCAGGTTTATTATGAAATTATTATTAACTGGGGAAGCTAAGCTTTTCAGCTTACATTGACGCTACGCCACTGATGGACTCATTCATTGTTCTGTCTACAAATTTCGGCTTGGGCGGGAAGCTAGCTACCCACAAATACAATCTGAAGTCTTCTGTCAGGAACAAGAACAATTTTCTTTTACGTGACCTAAATCTACGACACGGACTTAACAGGTTTACTTCACTCTCGGAGGATGCCATGCCAAGGATTTTGATCATATCTCAAAATTGTCGTATTTTGTTGAACTCACCTTCTTGTTGAGGAAGTTGAGTGGGAAGAAGCGTGCGAACTGTGGCACAAATAGGATGACGAAGAAGATGAGGATCCTCTGCGGTAGCGAGATGTCGTTGAAGGTGGCGGCGATCTTGACGAACTCGGCCTCCGGGTCTTTGAGGGAGTCACACTGCACGCCGAACGCGCAGGACGCGATCACGTCCAGCGTGAACCGTCCGAACAGCTCCTTCATCTCCAGCTCCACAGTCGAGCCAGCCTTGTCTGCAACACAGACGATTAGAGCTTTCATATCTGTAGATCTGTATTTTCACACGAATATGTCTGTGTGCACTGACCTATTCTGTCAATGTTCACAGAATGGTTGTAGGTTGGGTAATCAAGTAGTGAGCAGTATTTTATGTATTAGCGCTTTTATTGCAGAGGTTACTCAGCATCGATATTCTACTTTGCCGACAAATTTAGCCAGCAGCTTTTTCTTTTCGTTGATTATTTAACGATGCTGTATCAACTACTGTCCGTTACTCAGGAGAAGACGAGCGGAAAGAATGTGACCTTCTTGACTATCGCTGTTGATTGTTATAAACATCTCTCAGATAAGCATCCCAGTAGCCAGGTTATTACTCGTGCAGGAAACATGAGTAACAGTGCGTATGGAAATTAAAGCCAAGTTGAACAAAAGGAGACCTAATGTTTCCGCTTACTGCAGTACAAATATTGCATATGTTCTCTTACGTTATCTGTTCACATCCCTTCCTCCTCAGTCCGCTCTCGTCTTCTCCTGAGTCACCGACAGTACTAGGTTATTTAGCGTCGATGAGATTGGTGATAGCGAGATGGTATTTGGCGAGGTGAGGCCGAGGATTCGCCATAGATTACCTGGCATTCACTTTGTGGTTAGGGGAAACCTCGGAAAAAACCCAACCAGGTAATCAGCCCAAGCAGGGATCGAACCCGCGCCCGAGCGCAAATGCAGACCGGCAGGCAAGCGCCTTAACCGACTGATTATTTAGCGTCGATGAGATTGGTGATAGCGAGATGGTATTTGGCGAGGTGAGGCCGAGGATTCGCCATAGATTACCTGGCATTCACCTTATGGTTGCGGAAAACCTCGGAAAAAACCCAACCAGGTAATCAGCCCAAGCGGGGATCGAACCCGCGCCCGAGCGCGACTGCAGACCGGCAGGCAAGCGTCTTAACCGACTGAGCCACGTCTGTGGCCGCCAGCAGCTTTTCAAGGACATGTTTCTTTTAGGAGTAAATGTAGATCAAATATGGTAAAAACACATTTTTTTATTGCCTTATTTAATAGCAGACTTAATTTGTCTGAAGAATCTTCCCTCAAAATTTGAACCCGAATTGTCCTTTAAAAATAAAATACTCAGTAATGCGCATTGTCACGCCCCTTGCAGAGGAGTATTTTCCCTCATTTTACCGTAACTTACGAGTACATTTTTCAATACTCATGTTCCTGTTTCTCAAGAACCATTTGAGATAATTCTATGAAACTTATCATGATTACACTATAATTTTATTGAGTAAATGAACTTTATATTACAGTAGAATTTATTATTGTGAGATAGGTTTTCTTTTTTTTTTTTTACCTTAGAAAGAAAAATTATTAACATTTTAGAATCGAAATTCAAATTTTTTATATAAAAAAGGAGAGGAATGAAGAAAACTTTCTACGTGACACAGTATTTTATATTTGTGTTTTTCTGAAGAAAAAAATTTCAGACTGTCTCATTAAACACTCCATAAAAATGTACGTAAATTTATTATTGCATTACTCTTTTGAAAAGTCCAAAAATTAAAAACTAGATGATAAAAAATCAGAAAAAATCACATAAATTACCACGTATTATGCAAAATGTCATAGCTCTAGACGCAGTACTTCAGGAGATATTAATTATTTTGTAAAAAAAATACGTTTGGATCTACATCTGCCCTTAGGCGTTATAAATCTACGACAAAGGACACAGATTTACTTCCCCTTTGAAAGAAGCTGTGCTAAGAATCCTATTGCGCTTTAAAATCCAGTGCTCTAGGCCAGGTTTGAACCTACGAACCTCTACTCAATACTCAATACAACTAGGTAATCGAGGATAAGGAGAAATGAAAAGAAAGTGATGAAGAGGAAAGAGAGGAGGAGGTGAAGCAAGATTGAGAAGAATAAGAAAGAAGAAGACTAGAAGAAACAAAGTGCGATAAAGGCTGATGTGGAGGGAGAGAAAGAGAAAAAGGGAAGGAGATAAGGAGGCTGACCTTTTGTCTGTGTGCGGAGGTAGGCCGCGAGCTGTTGGCCGCACTGGTCCACCAGGTTCTCCATGGCTTTGAGCTTCCCCGAGCTGAACGTGGGGGTGAGCAAGGACCGCACGTTCTTCCAATGCTGCCCCTTGATGTTGAGCAACATTTTCTCCGTGTACGGCGAGTTGCGCACACGCAACGTGGGCCGGTCCACGAAGGAGTCGAAGTCACGCACCATCACGCTCTTGATCAGCTCGGGGTCGCGGAGCATCAGTGTCGGCCGCCTTCCCTCGTAGAACCCTGGTTAACATAACACAGATTATTGGGTTTCTATTGTGCGTACTTTTGTTCTTATATCGAAGACACAATGGGGAAGTGGAACTAAACTCTGAAATCCCCTCTCATGTCCATCCCCCTTCACTGTCTTATAAACAAACGCACAGTGGACACTGCATCAGTGATGGATTTCAGGCGACCAGCAAAAACGAAGGTTCGTAAAAGCTATGATGCAATCTCTCTCTGAGCAGTGCTTAACTGCTGGTCTACTCGTCTCAGCCGAGGAAGATGAAGTGAGGAGTTAAGGTAAGCGTTCACTACATCGTATCGCACTCATCGGACGAATCGCACGGATCGGAAAAAGACTATCTTTGCTGTAATTTTTATGTAACCGCGTTCACTACATCGTATCGGACGCATCGCCTCTCGGCAAATCCGTCCACGTTTCTCGGATGGGCAACTTTTTCGATGCGTGCGATCATGGCCTTCTTTAATAAATCAATTTTAATTGGTCAACTGTTCCTATTAATCTATGTTGTGCCATGTTCAGTGTTGCGCCAAAATGACAGACGGAAAACTTATTTCGCGTGTAGAAAATTGCGAAGAATTATATAATTTGAGGCGTTCCCATTACAGTAATCAAGTCGTTTCTTGCAAATATGTTATGTAACCAATATTTCTTTCGTTTCTTACTCTTCAATTAAGACGCATGAAGCAATTACAAATTATTATTCGCTAACAGACGTAATTAACAGACCTAACCTCAACTCCTCTGTTTTCAGCAATGTTCTGTTGATATCGACTTGCTTCTTGCAAAGATGAAAACTTTGCACCTATCAGACAATACCTTGAGCTGGATGGACTCCTACCTACGGGACCGCCAACAGTGTGTTTCACTTGATAATCAATTCTCCCAATGGCGATACACAAAGGCGGGAGTGCCGCAGGGCTCCGTATTAGGACCACTACTTTTCTCTATCTACATTAATGACGTATCAAAGAACTTACAGTATTGCCGATATCACCTCTATGCCGACGACCTACAACTTTACATACATTCCAGACCCAATACGATCAATGAATCGATTGACAAGTTAAATTGTGACCTAGCCACTGTCTCCACTTGGGCGGCCAATTTCGGACTCGCACTTAACCCAAGTAAGACTCAAGCCATAATTATTGGACATAAGCGTGTAGTTAACTCCCTTAATAACAGTAATCTTTCAGTTGTTACCCTTAACAACACGCTAATCCCTTATTCATCTGTCGTAAAAAATCTTGGCTTCTTTTTTGATAATAATCTAAGTTGGAATTTTCAAGTTAAAGAAACGACAAAGAAAATCTGTTCCTCCTTTCACTCTTTGAGTCGCTTGAGAAACTTCTTGCCCCAGCAACTAAAACTTACCCTAGTACAAACCCTAGTAATGCCGCACTTCGATTATTGTGACGTTTTGTTAAGTGATCTAAGTTCTGAACTGTCAGTCAAGTTACAGCGAGCTCAGAATATGTGCATCAGATACGTGTGCAACATCCGACGATATGATCACATATCACCGTCCTTCGCAAGTCTCTCGTGGCTCCGACTTAAAGAACGCAGAACTTTACACTCTTTGTCTTTACTCTTTCGAATTCTGCACACCTCAACACCAAATTACCTTTCGTCTCGTTTCTCTTATCTATACTCTAACCACGACGTAAATACCAGATCACTTATCTGTGGCACGCTAAATATACCTCTTCATAGAACATCTTGTTATTCCTCATCTTTTACAATATCCACCTCGCGTCAATGGAATTCCTTGTCACAAAGTATTAGGGGCTGCAAGACAACAAACACCTTAAAGAACAGCTTAAAAGATAACCTTATTAGCATTTCACTCCAATCTTACTGATTTAAAATATTACTGACTACACTGTTGCTTTTTTTCTTTAGACATCATCCTGATTGTGCTGCATTTTCAAAATTGTCTCATAATAATCTCTTTCTATTATCTAATATAATTTGAAATATATTAACATTCTATGTATTTTAGTTTAATTCTGCTACCCAGTTTATTTCAGTGTTTAATTAATAGTTCATAGTATTTTGTTGTTTAATTCGTAAATAACTCTTGTATACATGTAACTCTCATCTAAATCAAATTGTTGAATTCTTTGTAAGTTCATGCATATGTATATACACTTTTTGCTGGTTGTGTGGAAGAGAAGGCCTTACGGCCTTAACTCTGCCAGCTAAAATAAATCATTATTATTATATTATTATAATATCGTACGACGTCATGTTTTAAATAGCTGATAGGGGAATCCGATGAGGTGGAGCCGTTACAGTGAACGCACTGCACTTAAAATATCCGTTGCGTGCAATTCGTACGAGGAGTGCGATACGATGTAGTGAACGCTTACCTTTAAGGGGAAGTCTGTATGATTCAATTGAGCTAATAGCGCCCAGGCTTGTTGGAGACTACTTTACAGTAAAGTTGTGAAAGGGGGAGGAGACGCTATCATTCATTGGAGTGATCACCAGGGAGCAAAAGCAATTACAAATTATGTGTGTGTGTCTAATGTCTACCCACTTCACTTAACGTGATTCGGATTCCACATACTGCGGATAGATGGCAGGATTGTGACCCATTTTTCAAGCTGCACACCACTTCTGCGGGCCACGTTATGCATGATGTGTATCTGTGGAGAGTTATGTCGTGTATTGGATGAGTGTAAGTGTATTGTAGGGAATGGGTTAATGGTGGAAGAAAATTAAAGAGAGAAAAGCAAAAAGAGAAGTGAAAGAAATAAAAAAAAGAAAGTGGTAGGGGATTCTGTTGTTTTATTTCGTATTTAATTACTATTTTTTTCCATCATTAGGGACATGGTTTACGTATTCATTTGCAAGTGCAGATTGCATAGCACTCCACAGATGGCAGCAATCGTACGCTTTGATATGTACAGCATCTAGTCCATAGGCTTTCTTTTAAGCCTCACATGAATAAAATTGCTGCCAAAGGATATGCTATGTTTCAACGTTTGTGTCCTTTATTCAAGTCGCCATCGCTGAGTTTGTGGACTAAGAAAACTTTCTATATAACAATAATCAGAGCTAGCCATATCCAGCTTGGTCATCTGAGAAGACTGCGTGGTGTACAAAGAACAGTTCTGCGCACAATTGCTGGAGCTCATTACACAACATCCAATAAATTTTTACATGAAGTTTTGGACATAGCATCAATTGAAGAGCTTTCGGAAAATTTAAAACTCAGATTTATACAAACATTGAAAAATCATCCAAATCCTCTGCTACAGAAGTTTAATCATCAAGCATAAAGAATAAAACCCAAGTTATACCAGCCATATCTTTTATAAATTCATCATGGATTAACATCAAGGACTGAAGAACTAGACTGAACAATTTCAAAGTGACTATAAATTAAAGGAGGAGTCAAAAGCAAGTCAGCTTGATCTCCGTTCATGTAGACTTTCAGTGCAACAAGATGTTGGTTGGTTGGTACAGCATCTAGCGAAGACTCCTTGAACTTAGTGTTACGCTGAAATGTTAAATTTTCTCATCAATTGAACAGAGTTGTGTAACAACAGACCAAGCAGCACAGTCACTTTCTAGAGATATTGAGGTACTGTATTTAGTGGAATTTAATCTACAAGTTAGGTCCTCTCACCTGCGTACTTGTGGCCCTCGAAGCCTTCGTAGAGTCTCTTCTGGAACTCGTGGAAAGAAATCCTGAACAGGATCCTGTCCTTGATGTTGCCGAAGATGATGGTGGGCTCCAGGTAGTGTATACCGAGCAGGTCCCAGTAGCCGAACGTGTTTGTGCAGTACAAGTAGAACAACACGAGTAGCACCGACAGGAGAATGCACCACGCTTCGAAGCCCATTGCGTCGACCTACACGATAAGTATTTCATTAATTCAGCCCTTTTACTCAATATTGCCAAGAGGAGATTTACAAGGAATTAAAATCTGCAAGATACGCTCCTCGATCAAAGATTTCCGACTTCACCCGAAGTTGCTTTCGAATTCCAATCAACTATCTTTTTTTTTTTATCATAAATCTGTCATTCTTGGTGTCTAGGTGGTCCGAGGTTTGCTAGTTGAACACCGCCGAGGACTGTAAAATTCTTAATATGGCTTTCTCTGCAAGGGAAGTAAAACTGTGGGTCCCGTATTGTATTTTTATGGCACGTAAAAGAAACTGACTCAGACGGTTTCAGGTTAAATTCCTCGGCCATTTTTAACTTGTCTATGGTTTTTTTTATCAACAGGCTTAGCATGTTTGTCACAAGAGCTATATTGTATGGAGTAGTTTCTCCTGGTACTTTAATGACGTCATTCAAAGGCGCAGACAGGTTACAAGAACTCTTGAGTTCTGACTTGTGTTATGTAGAAGCGCACGTTGTTACGTATGTTTGTATGTTGATGAGTTCATTGTGATCCAGTTCAGTCATAGCGAAGATGCACCAGGAGAGAAATTCCCCCGTCAATATCTACACTACAGTTGTTTATTTTGGAATTTGGAAATAATTATTTTTGTGTAAGGAATGGTAACACATTCTTAGAATGTATATTTTTTGTCATTGTAATAGTACAGTAGTTATTTCAATAAATAGGTGTAAATTATTATTTGTATATATGTCTAAAACTTCTGTTGTATATTTATTATTAGAGTATTAATTCTGAAATTCAGTTGTAATCAATGGCGTGGCAAATAGGATTTCTTCAAAACGTTTCGATTGTGCAAACCGTTAAAATTAAGTTGCAGTATTGTTATGATACGCTCCATTATATAGTCCCGTCGCTCTAATTTCCGGCAGCCAATCGCGTTGCATGTCGGCTACATTTAAACGTGTGCGTCTTGTGATTCGCTGAGGAAGACGTTATTCATTTCTTAAGGCTCGATAAATACTTAATATAATCGCCCGCCATTTTGGCTCTTTCGTTGGCGTTCGCAGAAAGCACACGAAGACGTTATTTGCCGCTCAATTATTTGCTGAATTACAGTGCGTTTGATTTATTATCATAGGAGCTACGACATGATAATGTTTAACGGTGCGACAAATAGATTCCTCGTATGGTAGCTCGGCAACGAAAGAACAAAAATGGCGAACGATACTACCTATCTAGACTTTATAGAACCTTCACTTCCTAAGACGTAAGCAAAGAGGAGGAGTCACGCCGGGAATAACAGCGTCGCGACTATAGCTATTTTACATTCACCGTAAGCCTATTGTACCGCCACTTATGCAGTGAGCGCCAGACATTTGAACTCCCTTCATGCAAGGCTGTATTCCTCGATAAATTCAACGTGACAGAAATGCGAAGCCTGGTTATCAGTGATAAATAATGAGAGCTCTAATGTGATTTCTGTCTCTAAAGCCATTACTTTCGTTTTAGTGCTCCAAATTTCCATGTTCAATTGTGATGCTGTTACATTTTATTTATGGGTAATAATAATAATAATAATAATAATAATAATAATAATAATAATAATAATAGTGGCTGGCAAATTGTTACTGAGTATTGATCTGGCAAGAGAAGATCGACAGTTTCCGAAACTCTCCCCGACATGTATAGCAGACAGACGAACGACTGCAAGCAATTTTCTCGCCGTAACTTTTCTCTTACACAGTCACATCTGCCGGACAGGAACAAATAATAATTAATGGCATAAACATGCAGTAAAAGAAACCGTGTCAAGAGAATGACATACTTTTCCATTCTAACGTTTCAAACTTTACGCAACAATTCAGCTTATTTAACAGGTTAATAATAACCCCTGGCAAGGCAGCCCATAAAGGGTTCAAGGCCGTTTAGCCGACCGCTGTCTTCACGTCTGTCTCAGCAGAGCTAGATGATCATCAAACAAGTTTGGGTTTCTTTCGGAAGGGAAGTACAGTTGGGAGGCCCGTGTAATAGATTTATGTCATGTCCTGAATTAAAGGACTCCAGGCCCACGGCCACATCGACATCTGAAGGCAGCATGATAGTCATATGAATTATCCAAGTGCACGTGGCTTGTCGTACCTCCACCAAAAATCAAAACCACATGATTTGGTACATGTTGATAGTAATGGGCAAGGTTTTACAGGAATATGTTGCTTCCCTGTTATGACACAGCGTTACCAGATGGCGGGGCATTTATAAGACCGTACAAATGTTGCTTATTTTGTGGGCTGGCGGGAAAAATCCAACCAACCTCTATTGTAATAGGAAAGATTACCAAGATATATTAAATATGTAAATAAAAACATGACAAAAATAATGACTGAACCATTCATCAAGAGTTATTCAATAAATATGAAGGAATTAAAAGTAATAAATATATTTAAAACTGTTCAATAAACATGGAGGGATTAAAATAATAAATATATTTAAAACCTGAACATTGTAACATAACATATGATTAAAAATGCTGTCATCATTTACATATTTATGATACTTACTTACTGGCTTTTAAGGAACCCGGAGGTTCATTGCCGCCCTCACATAAGCCCGCCATTGGTCCCTATCCTGAGCAAGATTAATCCAGTCTCTATCATCATATCCCACCTCCCTCAAATCCATTTTAATAT
This sequence comes from Periplaneta americana, assembly GCF_040183065.1. Classification (NCBI taxonomy): domain Eukaryota; kingdom Metazoa; phylum Arthropoda; class Insecta; order Blattodea; family Blattidae; genus Periplaneta; species Periplaneta americana. The sequence continues at coordinate 17,829,898 of NC_091122.1, read as the reverse complement.
TATCTTCCCATCTACGTCTCGGCCTCCCCAAAGGTCTTTTTCCCTCCGGCCTCCCAACTAACACTCTATATGCATTTCTGGATTCGCCCATACGTGCTACATGTCCTGCCCATCTCAAACGTCTGGATTTTATGTTCCTAATTATGTCAGGTGAAGAATACAATGCGTGCAGCTCTCCGTTGTGTAACTTTCTCCATTCTCCTGTAACTTCATCCCCTCTTAGCCCCAAATATTTTCCTAAGAACCTTATTCTCAAACACCCTTAATCTCTGTTCCTCTCTCAAAGTGAGAGTCCAAGTTTCACAACCATACAGAACAACCGGTAATATAACCCATCACCGTAAAAAACAGCTTGTTACGAAACCTAACAGTAAGCCTCGGAATGAGGGAAAACGCAGAAATTCTAGTTGAAGCAAGTAAAGCGATAGGGTTGGAAGTAAATCCCGAAAAAACTAAGTATATGATTATGTCTCGTGACCAGAATATTGTACGAAATGGAACTATAAAAATTGGAGATTTATCTTTCAAAGAGGTGGAAAAATTCAAATATCTTGGAGCAACAGTAACAAATATAAATGACACTCGGGAGGAAATTAAACGCAGAATAAATATGGGAAATGCGTGTTATTATTCGGTTGAGAAGCTTTTGTCGTCTAGTCTTCTGTCAAAAAATCTGAAAGTTAGATTTTATAAAACATATTTATGATAGGCCTATATATGTATTTAATATAATTATGTTATGGTAGTCCAAAAAAAACTACTTTACTTAAACCGTAAATTTTATGAATGCAGTCAAACATATTAATTTTGGGATTATCGTATTTGTAATCCGGAAAACTAAAGTTCGTCTTATTTGGTTCCATCTTAAATTATTTCATTATGTTTGCTTTTCCATGACAGCTGAAGAAAATTAAATATGAACTGTACTATAAGTCTAGGTTTAAAAATAACAAGCTGCTTTAGGTAACTTGGCAGAAGTTTCTTAAATTTCTACACTCGCAACTAGCTGTGTGCTTCCCTGTATCGAGAGGAAAGAGCATTAGAGGCAAAGCGCCGAACAGAAGAAAAAGCATAAGAAAAATGCTACATAGGTTCATAATTATTATGCAGAAACTTGTCACTTTACGTGTAACTCGCCAGCATTTATTTTGTTGAAAGACTTTGCACTCAGTGAAATATTGTCGAATCTTTTATCTAGCTTTATTCGTATGAAATTAATCAATGTTGAAGGATCGGAAAATGCGTTCACAGAATTTTAATACGTGTGTTACAGTTAAAATTTGAAATCTAATTTTATATAGAAATATCGGGAAATAAAACTGTAGCATACTGCAATGTGGGTTTCCACCACGAACTAATTTTACCTCCGAGTTACTGGAAACCATTACAGCGTATGACTGGACCTTTTATTGCATTCACTTCCTACAGTTTTATTGCTCGGAATTCGTGCCAGAGACATGTGTACCGGAGTTTAGAAAACATCGACCACTCCCTCAGAGGCATTGTTGCGTCTACGACCAGAAAACAAAGGTTTTCACACAACAATGACCTCTTTCAATGGCAACCCAAGGTTAGCGTGGCGGGCACGTATCCGGCAGTCCTGCTGTCGAAAACCTCTCTGGGATGAACATTGTCTTAGGTACTGTCCCAGAAAAAAAATGGCCCGATTCTTGAAGAGCCTTGCGGACCATGATTTAGACCACAACGATTTAACAACGATTTTCAACCAAGTATTATTTGAATTGTAGGACTATTACATGGAGGTATTTCACAACGAATGCAAAAAGCACGAAATTAATCAGAAAATAGATCACATTAATGCCTAAGAGTTATTATTAAACAAACGAGATACGATACGACAAACCTCTTAAAGGGTCATTCACAATGAAAATTAAACATAACGTAAGCGTTAACTTAAAAATGTAAACGTTACGGTAAAATCAAGAACATTCATTATGGGAACATAAACATAATCGCTAAGATACTTGGTAAGCATGGAAACATAACAACGACGCCATTTCCTCATATTCTGTCGTATTCATCAGCGCTCCACGATTGTGTACTGTTTGCAAATCACGTAAGCATAAGCATGAAAGTTTGGAGTTTGCAAACTTTCATGTTAACGTCTAACGGAAATGTTTATGTCAATGTTTATGTAAATCATTGTGAATGATCCCATTTGATAACCTGGCCGCAAACTTCTGTGTTTATGTTACCGGTACGGTTATGTTTAATTTTCATTGTGAATGGGCCTTCTGATAGCTCTGTTCTAGTGTACTTACTGTATTCTACTCGCAGACTACAAAGTTGACGGTTTGGATACTGTTGAGGAAAGGGTCTTCTTTAATAATTAAATATGCAGGTTATTTTTCGTTTACCATCATTCTATTTTACTGCCCGATTTATAAATATTCATGTACTATTAAGACTAGGGGCGGCCGGGTAGCTCAGTTGGCAGAACAACTGGCTACGGATTGGAAGGTCCGGGGTTCGATCCCAGGTGGTGACAGGATTTTTTCTCGTTGCCAAACTTTCAGAACGGCCCCGAGGTTCACTCAGCCTCCTATAAAATTGAGTACCGGGTCCTTCCCGGGGGTAAAAGGCGGTCAGAGCGTGGTGCCGACCACACCACCTCATTCTAGTGCCGAGGTCATGGAAAGCATGGGGCTCTACCTCCATGCCCCCCCCCCAAGTGCCTTCATGGCATGTTACGGGGATACCTTTACCTTTCACCTATTAAGACTAGGTCAATTTTTATCGCATCTTTTCAAATGCTTTTCGGGTCACAGCAATCGATGTAAAATGAACTTCAATAATGCCAGAGAGATAATGTACCTTCTTTGGACCACTGAGCATACACAATGCATTGAATCTGGAAATTAAGACTGGTAATTTTTTTGAGGGGGGGGGGCTGTACAGGTTCGGAATTAGAAAAATGGGCCGATTTTTTGTAGCAGTCCTCCTTTATGTAGGCAACAAGCTTCTCAAGACTGTCCACAAGTAGCATACATTTAGGCGCCCTTATTTACAGCACATGCGCATTGCGTTGTATCTGTAACAGTAAAATGAAGTCGCCCAAATTTTGTTTCTGGGATTGTACATGTCTGGAGATTTCTTAACTCACATTAACGAACGCACGATGTGGTTCTCGAAGTGTAGGTTAGGCACGATATCGTAGTAGTCGTGGTGGTGGTTGTGGTGGTGGTGGTGGTACCCAAGCGCTACGTCACCCAAGGAGTCCACAGTGTTCCGAGCACCGATTTCGTTGAACTTTCATGAGGTCAGTCTACATAAATAATAAAAGAAACAGTAGTCACCCAAAAATGCTGTCGAATGTGCCTTCATTTTCAAACTTTTAGTTTTTGAACGTCCTTACAGCTCTCATTAGATGTAAAGTAAAGGTATAGGGTTCTATAGGCCTAATATCAGTAGCGCAATGGATAAAGTTCTGGTCCAGCAGCCATAAGGTTGATAGTTTAAGTTTATCTGTTGACAATCGGTTACTATTTGATTTTTTTTTGTATTCGTATTCTCATTTTTTCTTTCAATTACAAGACTGCCCTAGAAGAGTGGAGTTTCAGAACCATTTTGTAAACAATTCATTCCAACACGTTCTGTGTAAGTAATAAATATACCAAAGACTGCTAAATAGTTCTGATACTGATAAGATAAGTAAAGCAACGTTTAAGAAGCATGATGGCAGTGTAAGAAGAATATACATTGAAATGATGGAAGATAAAACTTCGACGAGTGATAACAGACATGCAATTCGAAACCTGTGTTGACGAAAAGGATGATAAACAAAATATTATTACAGACGTCATGAAAATATGCTTCAATGTAGATCTAATTTATTTCTTTACTTCCTATATTCTATTACTTTCATTTCATATATTCAGAAAATATTTTTCCTATTAAGATAAGCGTGTAGTTCATTAATGTCCATCAGTGTGGAGTAACGGTTAGCGTGACTGACCGTGAAACAAGCTGGCTCGGGTTCAAGTTCTGGTTGGGACAGGTTACCTTGTTGAGGTTTCCCGGGTTTTCCCTCAACCCATTACGAGCAAATGCTGAGTAACTTTCGGCGCTGGACCGTGGACTCATTTCGCTGGCATTATCGCCTTCATCTCTCTCAGATGCTAGATAACCATGCATCAGTTGATAAAGCGTCGTAAAATAACCAATTAAAGACATTAATTAAAGTTCAAGTTTGTGTGCCCTCACTGGATATTATTTTTCCATGATTTTACTTAAAAATAAGAATGAAAGAAACTGACAAAATACATTAACTATAAAAATACAGTAGACGTAAAAAATTAGAATAAAAAATATAAAAAAAACATTAGGGAAATCGACGGGATTGAACTACCAGCCTTAGAATTATCATGCTAGCACCTTACCCACTATGCCACGCAATCGCTTTCAACAAAACCTGCTTATTCAAGCTTATAATGACTATAAGAAACTTCTAAAGCTAATGTCTACCAGTAATTTACCGGTATTTAAAATGCTATTTATATTTCCTGGTATACCACTTTCTGTACTAATATAACATTAGTCTGAAATAAAATATATTTGTCTGTAACATATGAATACCTAATACCAACAAAATAAGAAGCTGTCATGAAGGTAACACATACTTTCTATATACAAAGACTACGTCACTAAAAAATAAAGAAAAATACGTTTTTGTAAGCATTTCTTTCATGCCGAGCATGGTTCCGATGTTGAAGGTTTTCATAAATCTATTTTGAAGGGAGTTGGGAGCGAAGCCCCCCAATTAATACTTTAATTTTTCTAGCGAAAAAAATAAAGAAAAATACGTTTTTGTAAACATTTCTTTCATGCCGAGCATGGTTCCGATATTGAAGGTTTTCGGAAACTTATTTTGAAGGGGGTTGGAGGTCGAAGTCCCCCAATTAATACTTTAATTTTTCTTGCATTTTTTTTACATAATTAGCGAGCGGCGCCCACAATTCCAAAAATGGTTTCCTGGTTATTCAATTACGGCGTGTTAGGGGACGAAGCCCCCAATTAATTATTCCACTCACAATTTTTAGATGTAGAAATGTGGATACAATTTACCAAACAGCTTTGGATGTGCATGTTTGAACACGAACTCAGCGATGTACCCTGCGTAGTGTTTTTCATCTTCCCCATTTCAATTGCCACATCTTTATCAGCTATTTTTTTTGGGGGGGGGAGGGGGGTTGCTTTATTTCGCGATCTAGACATGCCTCTCGACAAAAAGAGCTCCAATTCATTACCACTATTGTTTTTGATGTAAAACACGACTTCAAATCACGGCGTATATATTTATGTCGTTAATACACTTTTAATTATTTATCTTTGGTGTAAAGAACATCTTTTTTGTGTATTTATGTTTGTTCTACTCAAAAAAGTGATGAGTACGTTCGCAATGATATGGATACGTACGTTAGAATAAGAACTCAACGTTGTATGCAGCGTAATGTTCTTTTCTTTCTTCCGTATCACGGAATTTTTGCACGAATTTCGCACCACGCACGTTCTATGTTCTGTGTGGCTATGTGGTCCTGTGTTTCAGGATCAGTGAAATTGTACGAATGGTTGACTGTGAAATGAGTGTGGCCTCCATCTTTCAGACAGTTATATGACTTTCAACGATCACTGGTTATTGTCGAAGGTCTACCAGAAATTATGTATTTTTTAAATCACAACAGTTTCTTTATCCCTTTTTTCAACGGGCATAGTACAAATTCTTTTTGGATCATTTCTTCCCACGCCACAAAAATTCATTGTCCTTTATTATTCTCCCCACATTGTATTTTCTTTTCCCAACTTTTGCCTCGTCTGTTTCTACTACCACGTCCTTTGCCACCTAATTTCTGGGTATTCTATATCCCGCAGTTTAGACATACCTCTCGGCAGAACGAGCTCCAATTCATAATTTTGTTTTTGGTATTAAACAAAGGTAATTTTCTAAAAAAGTTTGTTTTGGCGGATCTCGCTATAACCGTATGTACTTACTTACAAATGGCTTTCAAAGAACCCGCTCTCACATAAGCTCGCCATCGGTCCCTATCGTATGCAAAATTAATCCACTCTCTATCATCATATCCCACTTCCCTCAAATTCATTTTAATATTATCCTCCCATCTATGTCTCGGCCTCCCCAAAGGTCTTTTCCCCTTCGGTCTCCCAGCTAACACTTTATGTGCATACGAGCTACATGCCCTGCCCATCTCAGACGTCTGGATTTAATGTTCCTAATTATGTCAGGTGAAGAATACAATGCGTGCAGTTCTGCAGTGTGTAACTTTCTCCGTATGTACACAAATTTAAAAACATCATTCAGTCCTAAATGAACTTTACAAAAGAAAGTGTATTTGTACACAGAAATACAGGAACCACACCGTTTTGTCTTGATTTTTCAATAAAACTCGTCTGAAACATCGAAATAATTTTAAATCCCAGTTTCCATTCGAAATGTTACCACATTTTTCACATTACACATGATGCTGATCATTTATATATTTAATATTATTTATCTCCACATTTTAGCCTTCAAAGGTTGGTAACTATGCCTTTGTGGTTAGTGGATAATTTGTTTGTTGCTGCAGCAAGTTTGTGATTTAAAAAATTAATTTCGAACGCTCTTGTACCTACCTACTATAAAATAATTTACTAATCTCGTATATTGAAGACGTAATTAAATTTCGCAGTATAGTTTAATAATCAAATATAAATAAGCATGGAAACATAAAATATTAATGCATAAAGTACGTAGGCCTATGTACCAGTCCAGTGGATAAAAGTAAAGCACAACCATCTTAATGCGCATGCGTCAGTGTGATTTGAGATTGGTTTGCGCTTGATCTTCAAATTTTTTGACCATCAGAAAATGGTTTGGCGACGGTTTGATATGCTGCAAGAACGCCGGACTTAATCAGCAAGCAGTCAGAGATTGAAGTTATCACTGTACGAACAGTAAAGTCGAGGTGCGCATGCTAATGACGGGTGGAAACTGCTTCAGAAAGAAACCTAATGCTAGTCTTTAATATTCTTTCGTTGTACATGGTGACATCATCCATATCTGTATTCTCAGATAACAACTTCCTTAAAAGTCCAGATAAAACAATGATTTTTATCAACACTAAAAAGCTGGTATTTTGTGTCGAACCGGTGTAGGTTTATAAATACGCATTGAAGATTGATTCTAATTCCTTTACCTTGATATCGTCGGTATATGCGTGAGACATGACTTTGCTATATTTGCTTATAGCTCACAAACACGCATATTCATGAAATTCGGCAATTAGCACCAAACATAACCTAAATTATTTTTATTTAATAGTTGCTTTACTTACCGATTGAGGCGCTGCCGTTCGGAAGACCACAACAATGAAATATTACAACAATGGTATGACGTAAGTCACACACGGCTCCTTATAATAACTGATACACAAGATAAGATGACGAGCGATGAAACTGCGAATCGAGTCACAGCCTGCTGAATGCGAGTACTGTCACTGTCACTGCCTCCTGAATCCGCAATTCATGCTGATCGACGATTTTTCTTGCATGACATCTCAAGGAAGAACAGATCTCGCCTCATTGAGCTGCTTCGCTTCGCATCGCATCGCATCGCAGCTGCGCAACCGCTTTCGCATTATTTTGTTTCTCTCGGCCTCGGTCTGTCCATAGCTGTTGAGCCAACGACAAAGGAAACAAAGTCGGTCACGTGGTTCAGTGTTGATGAACTTGATCGCAAGAGAGGCTGCTGCGCCTGCGCTCTGCAATGCTGGGTTGTCAACATTCAGATGTAACGTTTCGCACGTTCTGCCTTTCAGTTTATTTTTTTTTCCATGGAGGAAAACGATTGAGTTATAGTTTGTACTTACATAGGGAAGTGATGGTATATTTCTGCGAGAGAAATAAAGGCTTATTTGTGCTTTGGCAGCATATTTAAGAGACAAAAATTTAAAAAAATTCTCACATTAGAAAGCAATTTAAAAATCCTGTACTATGGCCATTTTGTATTATTTTGTTAATTTTGCTGATGAGTGATAATTAACCGTTGTTCCATTATTTACCAATTTCTATGTTATTGAACGAGGAGGAGAATTAATTACAAACGTAAGTCACTGTAACCCTTCAGACTGACGCTGATTCACACCCAGGAACATTGCATAGCAAAATGGCGCCGCTTGCAACGGTCCTAACATCTACTTATATTTTTTTAAAATCTTGTTCGTTAACTATGTCTTTCCTACTTTCCTCATAGAGATACAATAATATGGTAGAAGAATAACAAATATAAGATTCATCAAAGTTTTATTTGAACTTTTAAAAATATTAATAAAATTGCCAGTAATACCGTGATATCTCCACAATGAATAAGAATAATAATTATGCGAATTCTAATGAAGAGGGAGATTGCAGTCACATTCAGAGTAAATATTGGTGCATTGTCATTACTTCGATGATGATGATGATGATAATAATAATAATAATAATAATAATAATAATAATAATAATAATAATAATAATAATAGTAGTGATGAGAGTAATGATAATAATAATAATAATAATAATTATTATTATTATTATTATTATTATTATTATCATCATCCAAAACATGTATTACTGTCATCCTCTGAGGAGTTTAGTGATGAGAGGAATGCGGTTCCGACTAGCCTAGCGCGGTACTGGAGAGGGAGGGAACAGTGACAGCGGCAGTCTGGAAGGATGTACAATCATACTGAAAACATTCGCTCAATTTACGAGAGCAGTATGCCTATTAGTTTTCTAACGTATTTTTGGCGAGATAGAGATACAACCATTCCTACTTACGTGTTCAGAGAAGGAAAGTATTGTAGAAAATTTTATTTATTTATTTATTTACATATTTATTTAGTTTATTTATTTATTTACTTATTTAGTTTATTTATTTGTTTACTTATTTACTTAGTTTATTTATTTATTTATTTACTTATTTAGTTAATTTATTTACTTATTTAGTTAGTTTATTTATTTATTTAGTTAGTTTATTTATTTTGGTGAAGTTAAAGCCATCACACCACCAGAAATACAAATACAATAAAATAAATACAAAGGAAAATCATAATACAACTACAATAATATAAATGAAAAGAATCATACTATAAAATTTAGTGATTAGTAGAATTGAATTACATTTGTAAAGTACCGGTAATCAATTTAAATATACTGAAGGCTACTGCTGAATTCACTTAAGAAGTAAAACTACTTGATTTGTATTTTAAGATATCACCAACAAATGATTTTAGCATGACATTATAGGATTCTGCTTTTCACGATACCAATCACACATATTCTAAAATTCCAAGAGAATAAAACCAAAAACTTTTTTTACAGAATGTTTCCTTAAAAATGACTTGTAACGGTGAAATATTTAATATGAATAATTCATATAATGAATAATTCATATAATATTAACATAGCTAACATCAGGGAGATGTTTGAGCAAAAATTGCAACAATATATTTAATATATTAATAATAAAACCATATAGGCCTACGTAAATATTATGTATATGAAATATTCACACACTACTACAAACTGAAGACTGCATATTTTTGGACGATTAATACTTCCCACTCCGCTCGGCTCGGCTTGGTTGTAGCAACAAAAGAATCTACCTGCAACCCCCCCTCACCGATGGCAAGAATACCTCAGGTCCCAGCGCTAAAGTAGTCGGAGGAAGACAGTTAGACCAGGTGGTCTTACGTTTTCACATCAGTTCATCGCTTAGCTGGGCGACCAACGGAACTTCTTTCACGAAGAACATACTGCAGGATTTGTTTCGGTTTCGAGATGGGTGTTCTATCCTTCCTTCTGACAACAACAACAATAATAATAATAATAATAATAATAATAATAATAATAATAATAATAATAATAATAATAAGTTGATTAAATGACCGTTGTGAGGTGCAAAGATGGAACGTAACATATTGAAGTCGAAACAGAAGAATTTACTGAGGCATCTATATTAATATTCGCGTTTTTATTATTATTATTATTATTATTATTATTATTATTATTATTATTATTATTATTATTATTATTGTCCACACCTGTGGAGTAACGGTCAGCGCGTCTGGCTGCGAAACCAGGTGGCCCGGGTTCGAATCCCGGTCGGGACAAGTTACCTGGTTGAGGTTTTTCCCGGGGTTTTCCCTCAACCCAATACGAGCAAATGCTGGGTAACTTTCGGTGCTGGACCCCGGACTCATTTCACCGGCATTATCACCTTCATTTCATTCAGACTCTAAATAACCTAGATGTTGATACAGCGTCGTAAAATAACCCAACGAAATAAATTATTATTATTATTATTATTATTATTATTATTATTATTATTATTACTATTAGGGCCTATTCTTTTACATTACTTCAACATTAATTTAATGGCAGATATCAAACTTTTCATAGTATGTGACGCTGAGCAGAAATCCGTCACTGGCGCCGCAGAGGGAGAAACTCTGAAAGTCCGCTTCCACGTGTGAATGTGATGGATTGCAGGATGCGATGACCTCTGTGTCCAGGTACTGTTCACATGCTCAAGGTTGTGTAGCTCTGATGTTAATGGAGATAGCCTAGACAATACATCTGATCAGTGGCGGATTTTCCACCGACTTGGAATGTTAACATGCTGCCAAATATCTACAGGTCTCGAATTCGATTCTTCGCAGATGCATTCTGCTTCTGAGAGGCCAGGTTTTGACCTTGGTACCTTTCAGCGTTTACTCGAAATTTCTTAAATTGATGACCACCAAAAATAATTAAACAAAAATAATTATCATACGTGCTTTCAGTAAGTTCCTTTATCATTTTACGAATGATATTACCGTATATTATAGTTTACTTTATTGAAATTCAGTCTGATCAGTTTGGGAGGAGCCGCTATAAAAATTATACCAGCAGGATACAATGGTAATTTATGTAGATAATCTTGGTAATTATGCTATTCTAGCATTAAAATATGTAAAAGAAATTATGAATTTACAAAATGTAATGTTATTACGTAGTAGAGACATGAGTACTAGATATGACGTAATATATTGCATGATTGCTAAGTACCGTTTCTAAGACAATGTTATTTTGTTGTTGTTTTGAAGCTTACAGGTATATTGTATAAAATTGTGTTGTGAAGGCGGTGATGACGTATGGAATAATAGTTGCTAGGTAACCTTTTCTGGCAGCAATGCGACAATTAGGACATTGTGTACGATTTATAGTGTTTTAATGCTAGGATTGCATAATAGTAATATGCGTTACAAGAGCGGTATGTTGACGTTTTCATGTTCGAGGAAAAGATTGAAAAAGCGAAACGTAGTTGAGCTTTTTTAATTTCCGAGAACATGAAAACAAACATACCGCTCGTGTATCGCACATTATTTTGTGCGAAGATCGTTTATTACATACCTGAAAGAGGAATTTCTAATTAGTTGCAATGAAATCTCCATCTTGGTTTCTGTTCAATGACGGCAACTTTGGAAAACAAATATATCTATCTTCAACATTGTTCCTATAAAATGTTTTCTGTGTTTACTATACTCCAGCAGGCCGTGATATACGTCTGTCTTTTTTTCCCCCCCAGTCTATGATGAGTCTGGAATCTTGTTGATTTTTTCACGGCTTCCTTAATGTTACTTGCATTAGAAATGCAGTAACTTTAGTGGTGTTGTAGAGTTTACTTAATTTTTGCAAATATTTAAAAGCAATAATTAACAGTGAAATTTAGGTGAAATTGCAGTGGTAAGTTTCCAATTTATAATTATTACTATATTGAACGTCTTTAAAAATAATATGTGAAAAGCCTAAAGCAGTAAAATGAATATGACGCTTAAGCGGTAAGAATAGGGAAATTGTTATGTGTGTTACGTTGGGAATACTGAATGTGGTATTTCACACTTACCGCGTATTGGTTTTGTGCGGAAAGCAAGCAAATACGATCTCGCACAAACATGATTTTAGTTCCAGTATAACGCTAAAATCCGGGAGTTTTGTGGTCTATCTTTGTTTTTCGAACAAAAGAAGTCAGATTGTCACATAGCAACGACTGAATAATAAATACAATGTTATCTGCTGCGAGACAGCTGTTTTATTTATTTACTTATTTATTAATTTATTGCCATAATCTTCTCTTCAGGGTTGGGAAGTCAGGTCTGTGCGCACAGAATCAGACGCGGCGCGGCTCTTCGCGACGCGACGCCTTGCTTAATGGTGTCTCACAACGCCTCGCGACAGCTGAACATTGTCTACTCGCGACAACTGATTTGCTGGCTGTGTGTGTTTGGAAAACTGGCCTGGGCTAGTTTCGAAGCGTTCAGAAAATCCAAAGCTGCTTAAGAGTTTAATTGATTTTGAAATTAGTAAGATGTATTAAAAATAAAAGTTGAAGACGACATGTCTTACGCAGGAAGATCTTTGCATAGCAAATATGAGGAAGTTGGTCTTATTCCCAGAAAACGTGAAAATAAAAACAGCGTAGAATGTACATTTTGTGGTTCGAGAATTAAAAACACAGCAAGACAGTGTTTTCAAGCACAGTAGAGAATGTAACTTATTAATTTCTTTTTATGAAAATAATTTATTACGCTTGGTATAAAACCGTGTAAAATATTAGTTTCTCTGCGCGACGTAAATTGTAATTTACATAAAACAATATCATGTAAATTACGCTACCAACCCTCCGTGACGTTTTCCCTTTCCTCCTTAACAAACTTATTATTATTATTTTTTTGCATGATAATCTTATACTTCTTTCCTCAACTTACTTTTCTTTTCTTTTTCTTTATTGTGTGTCAATTGTCCATTTTTCTTCATAATCTTGTTTTTCCTCTTCGTAATTTTCTTCCTCATAACAGCTTCGATTTTTTGTCTTTTTGACTTTGTCGTCTTCGTCATAGTAAGGCTTTTGTCTTTTATTCTTTATCGCAATGTTTTTTCTCGTATTTCTATACTAATCTTCCTTTACTTTTACTTTTCATTAGGCCTATAATCGTTCATTAATTTTCGTTCTTCATAATCTTTCTTTGTCCTCTTTCTCACCATAATCTTGTCCTTTTCTTCATCTCGTTACCCACATTATCATTTTCTCACGATTCTTTTTCGTCTCCATTTAGTTCTTGTTTTCTTATCCTCTCGTCTCTTTATTTTCTCTATCATACAAAACCCTTGTTCGCCCAATTATGGAATATGGAACAGTAGGTTGGGATCCGTACAGACAAAACCAAATCGATTCAATAGAAAAGGTGCAACGCAAGGCAGCAAAATATGTCAAAATGGGGAAGGGACATGGTGAGGAGATAGTAAAAGATTTAGGGTGGGAACCTCTCAAATCAAGGCGACTAAAAACCAGACTCACCGCATTGTTTAAGGCACAAATGGGACACAAAGCATGGACCGATATCAATGCTAGATTAGCAACACCATCATACTTAGGAAGGGCTGATCATATTAGGAAGTTTAAATGTATAAAACAAAGAACGGACGTGGCAAAATTTTCCTTTGTTAACCGCACAATAGTAGATTGGAACAGCTTACCTGCGGCAATCTTTCAGGATGGTCCTCTTAAAATCAATACATTTAAGGAAAGGTTGAGAAGATTAGACTGAAAATGTAATTGGAGGTGCAGTGTAATGATTTAAGTTGTCATGTAACTAATTGAGTTGATATATAATTAAGTTGATATGTAATTAATTAAGATTATATGTAATTTAGTTGATATGTAAATAAATTAGGGTGATATATAATTAATTAAGATGATATGTAATTAAGTTGGTATGTAATTAATTAAGGTGATATGTAATTATTTAAATTGGTAATAGTTGGGTGAAATAGAAGTACTTATAAGTTAGATTTACTTTTGCTTATCGTAGGCGTTATTATAGAATAGTTTTTATTTATAGTCCTAGGTTTATTGCATCTAATATTTATAGATTTACGTTTATTTTATTTTATTTCATTTACGTTTATTTTATTTTATTTTATTTTTGTAATTGTAATTATTGTATATTATATATCACTGCCACCGGGTGTATACCCAATTGTAGTGTTAATAAATAAATACATACATACATACATACATACATACATACATACATACATACATACACTTGTTTCATTTATCTTTGTTTCTGTGCCTTCCCTCAGCCGTGTACGTTCGCCGTTACTGATCGGCAACATCTTCACCTCCTGAGTCTAGCGGGTAGCCTACGACATGGGCGTATACGTCGCACCTCAGTTTGGGCAGGAATTTTGTCTTGGGTAGAATTTATTTCTCTGTGAAGTGGCACAGGAGTGGAAGCACCTGATGGCACGTCTGCTTTCTTTATCACGTTTCTGAGAAACTGTCGGCATGGAGACAGACAGCTGTTTCCATGTGAGCGGCGTGTTTATTGTTTTCCCACTTTTTCAATCTTGTGTCCATATCGGTGAGTTCATTTGAGCATTGCCGCTGGAGGTACATCTCTCCCTCCCTTCGCTCCCTTTCTTTCAAATTCTTTGTACGAGTATGTATGGTACTATTCTTTGTACGTATTTAGTCGGTTTGTTAATGGCCGAGTACAGAAGTCGGCTAGATTGAACATAAAATATCCTCCTCTTTTGGACATGTTCATGACGTATCCGTCCACACGAATGAAGTAGGCTTTCATCAATCGATTCTGACGATTTATTGTATACATATTTAAAGATAATCCATCTTGTCTTCTGCTGTGGCAGAAGCGGTAACATTTCTAATTCAGTGGTCTCAGGTTGCATTCACGGAAAGCAGTGAAAACTTACAAGCAAATATTTTGATGAGATCAGATTAAAAAGCTAATTTTTTTCTTCCACCATGTTATTAATGTCAAAAGAACTGCTTATACAAATTTTGGACAGTCGACCGCAATTACGAGGCCTCCAGAAAGTGATTTTCCCTGGGGCCGTTTACAGAAAAAAAGGACAATTGCACTGAAAGATTTATTTAAACAGATACAGCAATTGTTGCGCTATTTGTCAACACATCCCCCACTGGAACTGAGATATTTGTCATACCATGGGATCAATTTTTGTATCCTTGTGTCGTAGAAGTCAGCCGCCTGGGATCGGAACCAACGTTTGACAGCCGTCTGCACTTCTCTGCCGATGACAGAGATATGACAAATGCCTCAATTCAGGTAGGGAATATATTGAAAAATAGCTCAACAATTGCTGTATCTGTTCCAACAATTTTTTTCAATGAAATTATGTTTTCTTTCTGTTAACGGCCCCTCGCGAACATATTTTCTTACGCCCTCGTAAGTGCGGTCGAGTGGCCAAAATTTGTATAAGCACTTTTTTTGACACTATTAACATGGAATTCGTTACCTGTTAGCATCAGGGACTGTCGAAATAAAATTCAATTCAAACGCAAACTTACTAGGCTCTTGGTCAGTAATTGAGACTCGTT
The DNA here is from genome assembly GCF_040183065.1 of Periplaneta americana. NCBI lineage: Eukaryota > Metazoa > Arthropoda > Insecta > Blattodea > Blattidae > Periplaneta > Periplaneta americana. The sequence goes on along the minus strand of NC_091122.1, from coordinate 17,814,435 downwards.
CAGACATGGTTTCTTGTAAATAGTTCTCTTAATCTATCACAAAATATTTCAATATCCGGTAATTTCATCACTATAGAATTTTGTTATTGTAGGTTTAATTTGTAATTTAGTAAATACAAAAATATTATTTGTTCTTAACTTCTATGATAAAATGTCTAGCTTTCATTAATCAGGTATTCTTGTCGTACTTAAATTTTTATTGTAATTGTAATTGTAAATTTAATATTAATTGTAATCTTATTGTTCATGTTATAGTTGTAATCCCCTGGTAGAGGGGCAGAGAAGGCCTGACGGCCTTATCTCTACCAGGTTAAATAAATAAATACTAATACTAATATTAACTTGGTGAAAGAAAAAAAAAACTTTTTTATCTGCCCCCATCAGAATGTTTGCTTGTCAGATGCGGTTGCTTCTCTTGCCTTATGTTTGATGTTGTTCCGTGTTGTCCACATGATTAACAAATCTCGCTACTTGTGACTGTGTAATGTTTCGTCTTAATTATCAGACAGATCAGAGGGTTCAAATTCTGAAGGCAAATGATGGGAGTGGTAGTTGACGACGGTAGCAGTGTATCCTTCTCTGTGAACTTATGTCTCAACAGAGGAAATGCTACTCAGGACGCTCAAATAGGCATACTGAATTATAGCGCATCTTTGATACACGGTGTCTGCCGCTATCAGATCCGAGCAGTGATTATGATCTGGGCAGAAGGTTGAATGTATGTTTAGTTTATCTTTCAGTAAAGCTACATTCTCAGTGCGAACGTAAACAATAAAACAGTTTCATGTAAAAAATTCTGGGATTGTTTCATGGACACCGGCACGTAGGATATGTCATCCAGTTTCAGGAATGAAACTATACATTAAATTTGTGTTGGTTTGAATGTTTTATTTTTGTTTCAGTTTACAAATGGACAATATTGGCCTATGATAAGAGAAGTAATATCATTAATGACATGCAGTATACTGTATTTTCTCTTGATATGAAGTGACACTCCCAAAATAGTCCCAGCTCACAAATTTTGTACTATTGTTCTTTAGGTGTATCGTACGTATCTATTATTGCTTTAGTATTGCAGAACTCATGTTTACATATCATTCGAGCGGTAGCTGCTCTCGATGCCGAGATATTACTGAGAGGCCGCGCCGTACGGCAGCTTGGACGCCTTCATTCCCGTAGTGAGCGGAGTTGGCGTCATTGAGCTGATAATATTAGCACTCGGCTGTGGCACAGAGTGTAGTTAGTAAGCACTTGAAGTTATGTCATCTTTTTTTTCACCATGGATCCCGGAACGGATGCCTATATTATACATTCTTAGTCGTAATATGGCCAACATTGAACAAGTTTATAGACTAGCCTATATAAATGCACGTTTTACATGAGCTTAATATAGCAATTTTTTTAAGAACTTTGAACATGTATTTATATTATTCGATTGTCAAGATAGCCATGACTAGACCATGATAACTAGTGACTCCGATTCCCGCCGTAGCCTGGCTATCTCGTTAGCCACGGGTCATCCCCTAGTGCAGCGTTTCTCAAACTTTTTTGAAGTGGGGACCACTTTTTAATTCAGAACAATTCCGCGGACCATCTTACTCTTAAATTAGTTTTATACTAGTATTAACTAATTAAGGTAATGTTAATAGAAGAAAATTAATTTTTGTTTCTTTAATAATTCAAGGCTATTAGAGTTTGGATAATCTTTAACTTATTAACTTAAAAAAAAATAAATAAATAAATGTTGCTACACTTAATGAGATGGATGATCTTATACAGTCCCTTAAGTAAGCTTAAGTCGGTGATCGTCACATACATGAGTCGATTACGGTCGCCTACTTTGTTTTTATTAGAATTAGTGATGAAAACTCCGTTCTCACACATACGTAGAAGCAAACTGAATTACAATCTCTAAAGCACCATTGTACAATTCACTATATTCTCTTTTCACTTGTGATGAGGTTCAGAAATTAACCATACCTTCCGCTTCGAATTTCATTTTAAGTCCGGTCTTATTCGAGAGTTCAATTAACTGTTCTCTTTCACTCAATGGAAGTTTGTTAGTTTCAATATCGCAATGAAATTGATCACGGACTCATGAAAATTCGTCATATTTACTTGGAAAATAAGTTTAAAATTGTATTATTGGTGTACGACGTACAGTACGTGATCATTTCAATGTGCAGACTGGGTGTCGGCAAAACTATTAAGAAAGTCATAAATACATGAAAAGGTTAAGTCCTCTGTTACGAATTCGGGTGGTCCCTGGCTGGGTTGCAGGTGCAGCGCCAGATGTGCAGGGAAACGCCACGTTCATAGTGCTTTAAATCCCTTCTTTTGTTGTGGACAGAGTGGAAAGTCAGTAGAGTGATAGGGTAATAAATTTCATAAAATGTCAGTACTGGGAGAAAAACTGAAAGGTGATTGCCATGTGTCATTTCCAAGCTCTGAGATTTTCAACTATAGAATGATGCGCAGTTGGTTTCAATTTTATTTTTTCTTCTGCCTTTTTTGAAGGACCACAAGGGCATACCTCGTAGACCACAAGTGGTCCGCGGACCATAGTTTGAGGAAACGCTGCCCTAAAGCATCAGAAATGTTAAGAGTTCTTCTTCCATACAGTTAATTTAACTAGTTTTATTTATTGTTTATTGTGTGCGTTAATTAGGATTAAAATGGCCCATTGTGGGTCCTATGAAGGCGATGATTGTCCAATGACGGCACATGACCTGGGTGGCATTCGTGAATCCGATGCTGACATGTAGACCATCCTGCCTCAGTCTTGACGAGCCAGGTCCTGTCTCCAGACGAGTAGGCCTACTTGGTATGTCCCTGGAGCCTAAAGGCTCATTCACAATGAAAATTAAACATAACATAAGCGTTAACTTAAGAATGTAAGCGTTACGGTAAAATCAAGAGCATTCACGATGGGGACATAAACATAACCGCAAACATACTTGGTAACCATGGAAACATAACAACGACGCCATTTCCTCATATTCTGTCGTATACTTCAGCGCTCCACGATTGTGTTCTGTTTGCAAATCACGTAAGCATAAGCATGGAAGTTTGAAGTTTGCAAACTTCCATGTTAACGTCTTACGGTAATGTTTATGTCAATGTTTATGTGAATCATTGTGAATGATCCCATTTGGTAGCCTGGGCGCCAAAATTCTGTGTTTATGTTACGGTTATGTTTAATTTTCATTGTGAATGGGCTTTAAGTCGCTAGCTCTTTCTATATCAGCATCAGTAAACCGTACTAAACCCAAGACATCACCAAATCTATTTAAATGAGGTTAAGGAGATTGTTGGTGGAATGAGAAAGAAAAACGAGAGTATCCCAAGAAAAACCTTCTGCAACATTTACATTTTCCACCACAAATTCCATTACGACTTGATGGAAGACCAGCGCGCTTGCACTTAGCCACAGGCACGATACATACATACATACATACATTACATACAGACAGACAGACACACATACACACACCACACACACATACATATAAAGAGAAAATAATTCCTAACTACTGTTACCACTATAAGCCAGTAGGCAGGCGAAAAATGAGTCATCCAAGAAAAAGATGGCGACGTAGAATTTGGGGACGGAACAGACGCACATGGCTAAGTGTGAAGTGTAAAGAAGGAAGAGAACTGCAAATATTTTGGAATGGCCTAATTTCAATTTAAAAGCTTTAGAACCGCTTCTGCATGCAGACATATTTCTTAAATATAGAGTATTTCAACGTAAAACCACAGTTTCAAGATGGTGTATATGAAATTGTGATAGGAGGTTATGTCGGCAACTGAAACTAATCTTCGACGAAGTGTAATTCGGACGTAATCGCGTCTCCATCTCCATGTATACCAGCATCGGCCTCGTGAACCTCACCGGGCGTGATAAATCCGAAGTGCAGACTAAGACGCCAGTGTTCGCACATTCTCCGCCGGGCGCCCCGCATGATTGCTGCAGCATTCCCAGACAAGAATGGTTTGGTCAGTGCCATGGAAACTGTCGCCATTAGCAATGTGAAACAGCTGACGTGATTTCTTTGTTGTTGTTAAACTTCCGTAACCTGGAAGACTTAGGCCCGTTTGCATAAACATCTCTAACTGGAATTCACTTTTGATCGAAGGTCAGGAAATGAACTGAATCCTATCTCTATTTACTTACTTATAGCTTTTAAGGAACCCGGAGGTTCATTGCCGCCCTCACATAAGCCCATCATCGGTCCCTATCCTGTGCAAGATTAATCCAGTCTCTACCATCATATCCCACATACCTCAAATCCATTTTATTATTATCCTCCCATTTACGTCTCGACCTCCCCAAAGGTCTTTTTCTCTCAGGGTTCCCAACTAACACATTATAGGCCTATGCATTTCTGGATTCGCCCATACGTGCTACATGCCCTGCCCATTTCAAACGTCTGGATTTAATGTTCCTAATTATGTCAGGTGACCAATACATTGCGTGCAGTTCTGCGTTGTGTAACTTTCTCCATTCTCCTGTATCTTCATCCCTCTTAGCCCCAAATATTTTCCTAAGCAACCTTGTTTTCAAATATCCTTAACCTCTGTTCCTGTCTCAAAGTGAGAGTCCAAGTTTCACAACCATACAGAACAACCGGTTAATATAATTGTTTTATAAATTCTTTCAGTTTTTTGAGAGCAGACTGGATGATAAGAGCTTTTCAACCGAATAATAACACGCATTTCCCACATTTATTCTGTTTTTAATTTCCTTCCGAGTATCATTTATATTTGTTACTGTTGCTCCAAGATATTTGAATTTTTCCACCTCTTCGAAGGATAAATTTCCAATTTTTATATTTCCATTTCGTACAGTATTGTGGTCACGAGACATAATCATATAGGCCTACTTTATGTTTTCTCTATTTATGTTCATAAAATTATAATATTAATCTTAGATTATGTAATTTTGGTTTAGTGCTGATCTAAGACCACAGAAACACATGTTGCGAAATATGAGGGAAAATCGTTGTTCATTTGTCTCCAAAAGAATAATCGTGGAGTAACACAAGAAGAAAAGAATTATTCTCTCCGTACTGCCTCTGTAACGTCCTCTCCGGTGGAGCTGCTGTCTCCGGGGCACGCGTTCGATTATCGACCAGGTCAGTTATTTTTATTAACGTAACTAATTTTTATACAAGTTATCTGTCTTCATTTTTTTATAGTTACACGAATTATTTCCAAACTCTGGCTCGACTAGGGGAATAAAAAAATCTTGGGAGATCAAGTAATAAAATTATGTTCAATCGCTTGAAGTCATAAAAATCGCGAGATAGATTCGATCTTAGATGGGAGCAGAATAGCCTTTTGCCACCAGAGCAATAACTTGCCGTCTTCTTTCGGCCATGTTCCTAAATAATGGCCTGCTGTAACCCACATACTTACAAATATATTTTGGCATAAACGTAATGGAACTTTTCCTTATAGTCGCGACGCTGTTATTCCCGGCGTGACTCCTCCTCTTTGCTTACGTCTTAGGAAGTGAAGGCTCTATAAAGTCTAGGTAGGTAGTATCGTTCGCCATTTTTGTTCTTTCGTTGCCGAGCTACCAGACGAGGGATCTATTTGCCGCACCGTTAAACATTATCATGTCGTAGCTCCTGTAATAATAAATCAAAGACACTGTAATTTAGCAAATAATTGAGCGGCAAATAACGCCCTCGTGTGCTTTCTGCGAACCCAACGAAAGAGCCAAAATGGCGGGCGATTATATTAAGTATTTATCGAGCCTTAGGAAATGCATCAGCGAATCACAAGACGCACACGTTTAAATGTAGCCGACCGGCAACGTGATTGGCTGCCGGAAATTAGAGCGACGGGACTATAGTATGCCCTGTGGGTATGTTCACGTCCGTGTCTGCTCACGCAGAACTTACAATAGTTAAGGTGTTCCGCGACTTTCCTCTTACACCTCCCTCCATTCACCTTCCCCTTTGCTGTTTTTTTGCGGACTGTGTTTCATATGACGTCATTTTTGCTGACTTCTGATTTAAGTTATATCTTAAAGGGCTAAGAATACGCTGTAATAGAAGACTTCTTACAATGGAATGAACTAATCAATAGAAGGGCAATGGAATTAACCATGTACATTCTAGTTACTAGTGAAATTGTCTTTATTAAGCTGTGTTGTTCCAAGTGTTGTACAACATATCGAAGTTTGTCACTTAATATCTTTTCATTCTAAAATACGGTTGTATTCCTTGTTGAGGAAGCTGTTCTCAATGTTTTGTTCATGAATAACCCAATGGATTGGCTGAATTAATACGAACTGTAAAATTACTTCTAAAAGGATGTCCATAAACCTTACCAAAATAAAAGTTCTAAGCGAGTTCAAAACTGATTCAGCAATCTACAGCACGGCGGTAAATTATTTTTAATGGCTAGGGATGTATTTTACGGTGAATAACAATCTTAAATTTCGGCATAGAAAGTAGGCTATTTAATTTTGGATTTATTCGCATTTAAAAAATATACTTTTTTGACTCCCGTCGTGCAATATTTATTACTATATGGGCCTATTCCTACATAGACTAGAAATCTAGATCATCAAAGAAATCTTAGGTTTTTTGTACATTTTAACTATACTCACACTTTTCTATCGGCATCAACGTCGTCTAGATAAATACATGTAACGGTCTTATATACTTTGTGTGAATAACATAAACTAAAGGTTCATTCACAATGAAAATTAAACATAACGTAAGCGTTAACTTAAGAACATAAACATTACGGTAAAATCAAGAAGTCATACCATCATTCACGATGGGAACATAAACATAACAGCAAACATACTTGGTAACCATGGAAACATAACAACGACGCCATTTCCTCATATTCTATCGTATACTTCAGCGCTCCACGATTGTGTTCTGTTTGCAAATCACGTAAGCATAAGCATGAAAATTTGGAGTTTGCGAACTTTCATGTTAACGTCGTACGGTAATGTTTATGCCAGTGCTTATGTGAATCATTGTGAATGATCCCATTTGGTAGCCTGGGCGCAAACTTCTGTGTTTATGTTGCGGTTATGTTTAATTTTCATTGTGAATGGGCCTTAATAAGTGTAACAAAACATTCAGGATATTTCTACTTTTTATTTAAAAATAAACTTACTGGAAATCCGGCTTGAATATTAGATTCAAAATAAATTCTCTATTGAAATAGGATTTGAATATTAAACTCAGGATTTGCCATTTGGTTCAGTTCTTGTGACTTCATTTCCGTAAATATTTGTTCTTCATTAATGTCACTGAATACAATTAGGCCTATATAAATGTATTAACTTATGTAACAAATATGGAAAATTGTAAGGACACACTGAAGTGCAGTTAAATGTATTTGAAACTTGAGTTGTAGATTGTTTAAATTACTTTGCATAAATTTAGGCTATATATTAACTTCGTCTTTTTTATTTAGCATTTAGATATTTTTGCGAACGTTAAAAAAAGTGATGCTGGCATACTGAGTTACATTACAGCATTAATTAGGCATGAAAAGTTGCTTACTTCACCTCATGTGCGCCATAATGAGCCACCATCTCCCTGCTACATCATGGCGTTAGTTGTGGATACCTGGATCAACCACGCTTGCGCATAGAATGATCAAACAAAGAATTAGTTACCAAAACAATTGATTGTATCTCACAAAATCAATGTTTGTCTAACTGTGATGGTCAATGCAGAATCAGTCGTGACATCACTTTCATTTTTTTTTTCATGTCTGTTAAATATTGTTTGGGCTACTTTTGAAGCCGGCATACCCAAAAGCTGATGCTTCTTTCATTACTTTATACAGATAACTTTACTAAATTTTCTCTACATTGAGCCATATTCCATTTTCTGACTTCAGGAGCATGGAGAATCTGCTGATCGTATAGGGAACTTCAGTCTTTGGTGATGGTTTTAAGTAGAAGTCTTTGATAACTTGTACCATGGCTATCTTGGTGCTCATAAGAGCAAAACGTGTACCTGTAAAAAAAATCAGTTCTGGAATAATAAACTAAATTACTTACGTTCGAAGTTACATTACATAAAAATACACAGTATTATATTTGCGAATGATGCTGCAGTTTTATCATATTCTGTAAATGATATAAAAAGAATGTTGCAGGTGCTGTTATCAATTTTATGGAAATTGAAACATAAAATAAATGTGAAGAAGACTAAATTATTTGTGATTTGTAGAACATAGAACCTCCCTACTAACTCAAAATTGTAACTGTTAAAGTAGAAGAAGGTACCGCTAACCAGTTCTATTACGTTGACAGTGACGATATAGAGGCAAAGATAATTGAAGATGAACATGTATACCACTTGATATTTTGTGAGTACACAATTAATTAATAAGAGTTTGAAATAAATTTAACTCCAAACTAAATGGCTTTATTGGAAGAATCAATGAATGAATATCCATGGAAACAGAAAACAAAAGAGAAACAGGATAGCCAATAAAATAATTACAAAATGACTAGTGTCAAGGCTAACCACAGATTAGCCACGTTACTTCCCCCTTAGAGAACATATTTCAAACTTTGCGGGAAAGTAACAGTTCGTCCTGAACGTGTTTTTCTTGTTTCCAAAGATGGATGGACATCATTGTATAAGTATATGGAACCAAATTCCTCTGCCAATAGGGCCTCAGAACAGTAGACAGGCCAACAACCAATAGGACCAACGCTATCCTTTTGGGGCACAACCCTCACATCAGCCCCCTCAACAGCCCCAGCAGTGTGTTTCAAACATGCCGTCTTCAGGAGTGGGACAGAGTCCACCTTTGCGACCAATAAGTCCGCGAACGCAGTTCAGGCCTGAAGGAAAACCATTTCCAATACCAGCTCCACCAGAGTCAAGGAGCCAATCTCCAAATGTGGCAGGTAATGCGGCAACATATTCCCCACAAACATAATAAAGATGAAGAAAATAATGAAAAAATAACAATGAAGAAGTCGAAGATGGCGATGGAAATGAAGATAAACATATGGATGAGATTTGTGACGATGAAATGGTGGGAATGGGGGTAACAAAAAAGGCGAAGTTTAAGATGAAGATGATTATTAAAAAGGAGACGTAGGTGATGATAATGGTAACAATGAATACGAAAATTAAGGGATAAATAACATGAAGACACAATGTGAAGATGAAGATAAAAATACCATGAATACAATGATTAAGATAAAAAGGGTAACATGAATCCAAAGATGAAGATAAAGGTAACATGAATACAAAAATGGTAAAATATAGGAAATGGATCATGGCTGACTCAGGAAACCCAACGTACGAAAGCTACAAAAGTTAAAGAAAAAAAAAATACAAAGATGAAGATAAAGGAAACTTGTACAAACATAAAATGAAGGTAACATTAATACAAATTGCAGATAAAGCTACATTAATACAAAGATCAAGTTAAAGGTAACATTAGTAAAAATGAAGATATAGGTCTAAGTATATGAAGATTAAGATAACATAAGTACAGAGATGAAGATAAAGGTAACATGAATATAAAGATTAATATAAACAAATTATGTGAATATAAAGATTTACATAAAGGTAACGGATATAAAATGAAGATAAAGATAACTTGCATACAAAGATGAAGATAAAAATAACAGTGAATGTGAATGTGACGAGGATAACAGTAACAATGGGCACTAAAATTAACATTAATATTACATAAAGATAAACATGAAGATATGATGAGATAAATGTAACGAAGCCGGAGATAAAGATGAAATCAGTAACGAAGATAATAATGGTGATGAAAATAATAGTGAAGACGAAGATGAAGGTATAGATAACAATGAAGTTAAAGTTAATTGGACCATTGAAACTATCTAAGAGGAAAATAAATATGACGATCAAGATGTAGAATGAAGACAAAATGTAGAATGAAGGCGAAGATGAGATACGAATAATAATTATGAAGATGACTACAAATGTAATGGAGGTAGAAATGGAAACAGAGAGATATTAGGAACAAATCAATATATACTCTGGTAATGGAAATTACTGGAAAACGGCTGAACGGATTTTAATAAATGACCCCTCATTTTGAAGCTTGGAACTCAAAGTTTTTCAGAAAAATAGTAGTTTTCAGTGAAATTTCAGTTTTTCAACATAATTTTCCTATTTTCCAAAATCCATCTGTCGTCAGTTTTGAGAACCAGCTAATTGCATTTCAGAATAAAACAAAACACACACTACAGAAAACAATATTACACGAAGGCCATGATCTCCAAGAATGCTGACATATTTAGAGCTCAAATTAAATTGGTTATTAAAAACTTAACTTAATTTACAGGTTCGATTCTGTGGTCTGTAATTTTCTGGGTACAGCTGTGTATTGGATATTAAAAACTACGAATCTTGAGGTGGTTTGATGGCATTATTGCCATTAGAAATGAAATGTTATTGTGGTTAATGCCATGATGTGACTATTTTTCATTAATTATACATATTAATGCTATATTGATGATACGAAAGTGAAACGTTTTGGGGTTATATAAGTAGATGTAGAGAATAACTTAAATTAGATTTTGATTTCTATATTTTACTGAGTGGCGGTTATATAGTATATGTTACTGAAAGCTGTAAAACTTACGTAAGATAATATTATTAAAAATAAAATATTTTTATAGTTATTAATCAAGTGGGGTTCGGTCTTTTTCATATATTTAATGGCGGTGTGGTGTAAATATTTATATGCTTGGTTCTCTTCAGTATTGGCTCGAGAGAGAGTATCTTTCGTTATTATGGAAGCAAATAACTTTCAGAATGTCTGCTATTCTTCATTGAAAATAAATCTGAAAAATGTTTATTTGAACGTCTAATGAACTTAGTTTGCAGCATTTGCTGCACAAGCCACTAGTTTAATATAAAGATGAAGACAGACAAGAAGACCAAGGCGTATACTGCAACATAAACGGTTGTTTTTTTAGTTCTTGTGATAGTTGTTACAAAACTGTAACCTGCGTACCTATACAGTTGCGAGGCCCATTCCCAAACGCCTGGTAGACATACGGCGAACGGGCGGCCTTCTGTGCAGGCAGAAACCTGTCAGGGTCGAACACGTCGGGCTGCGGGTAATACCGAGGATCGTGGTGCAGCCCCATTACGGGGATGGAGACGCACACACCCTCGTCCAGCTGTATATTGGTGCCGGGGATCGTGTAGGGCTGTGTGACGCTCCTGTCCACTCTGGCCAAGGGCGGGTGCTTCCTCAGTGTCTCTGCGAACACATGAGTAGACTGCGGATTTTTGGGTCCTAAAAATGTGTTTTATTTACCTAAAATAAGCTCTTTTAGGCTTTATATAACATAAAATAGGTTCTAAAGTGTAGGATAGGAAAACACTATACTTATAAATGACATTAAGGAATCCTGAGGTTCATCGTCGCCCTCACATAAGCCCGTCATCGGTCCCTATCCTGAGCAAGATTAATCCAGTCCCTACCACCATATCCCACTTCCTTAAAATCCATTTTAATGTTATCCTCCCATCTACGTCTCAGCCTCCCCAAAGGTCTTATTCCCTCCTGCCTTCCAACTAACACTCTATATGCATTTTTCTGGATTTTACCATGCGTGCCACATACCCTGCCCATCGTACGTGCACTGTCCCTCTTGCCTCTTCACTCGCTCACATAGCAGCACTATCTCCAGGTAGCTCATATCATGCAGAGCTCATACGTGGACGGATTGTCCCTCTTATCTGTTCAGTCACTCATCTAGCAGCACCATCGCCAGGTAACTCATATTCTGCAGGGTATCGTACCTGCATTTTCCCTCTTACCTCTTCACTTGCTCACCTAGCAGTACCATCTCCTGCAGGTCCTCGTATGTGCACTGTTCCTCTTCTCTGTTCAATCACTCACCTAGCAGCACCATCGCCAGGTAACTCATCTTCTGCAGGGTCTCGTACCTGCACTGTCCCTCTTACCTCTTCACTTGCTCACCTAGCAGTACCATCTCGTGCAGTCCTTGTATGTACATTGTCCCTCTTACCTCTTCACTTGCTCACCTAGCAGTACCATCTCGTGCAGGTCCTTGTATGTACATTGTCCCTCTTACCTCTTCACTTGCTCACCTAGCAGTACCATCCCCTGCAGGTCCTTGTATGTGCATTGTCCCTCTTACCTCTTCACTTGCTCACCTAGCAGTACCATCTCGTGCAGTCCTTGTATGTACATTGTCCCTCTTACCTCTTCACTTGCTCACCTAGCAGTACCATCTCGTGCAGGTCCTTGTATGTACATTGTCCCTCTTACCTCTTCACTTGCTCACCTAGCAGTACCATCCCCTGCAGGTCCTTGTATGTGCATTGTCCCTCTTACCTCTTCACTTGCTCACCTAGCAGCACCATCTCCTGCAGTTCCTCGTATGTGCACTGTTCCTCTTCTCTGTTCAATCACTCACCTAGCAGCACCATCGCCAGGTAACTCATCTTCTGCAGGGTCTCGTACCTGCACTGTCCCTCTTACCTGTTCACTCGCTTACATAGCAGTACCATCTCTTGCAGGTCCTCGTATGTGCACTGTTCCTGTTCTCTGTTCACTCACTCACCTAGCAGCACCATCTCCAGATAGCTCATCTCATGCAGGGCCTCGTACGTGCACTGTCCCTCATATCTGCCCAGAACCTCCTCGACTTCGGTACGCAGCTTCTGCTGAATGTCCTGGTTCAGAGCCAGCTCATAGCTAGCGAACGTCAGCAGAGTGCTGGATGTTTCGAACCCAGCCAACAGGAACATCAACGACTGAGCGATGATTGTCTCCTCGTTCAGCACTGAAACAGCGTTCGTTGTCCTTTTGTGACTTTTTTTGATGTGAATATGTCTTTAAACTCAAATCGACACTTAGGGTACAAGGACGGAAACTGGAATGTAACTTTTGCGTTCCGACACTGTAACTTCGTGACTAATAAACACGACTGAAAAAATGTGGTCTCGTTCGATCGGGTATACGACTACGATGTGGGCATGACCTTTAGTTGGCGCCGCGGCCATTTTGAGGATGGGAAAAAAAATCCGGGCAGTATACCTCGCGAGCTTAATTTAGTGCCAAATGAAAGATCTCGCATGTCTGTCGATTTAAGTCAGATGTATTCACATGAAACTAACCTCGATCTTTTTTCAGAACACATTTTAGTCCATTGTATGGAACAGTAAAGCGGGTCTAATGTCTTATTATTTTTTGAATAGTCTTTAGATTTCACATATTTGACCAAATTCTTAAAAGTTGTTTTTGAAGATGTTCCTGATGCATCAGTATTTCATTGAGTATAATCTGTTCTCATTATATTCACAGTTATGTTTTTCATGATTTGAAACTTTCACGACGATCAGTGCGGTACGACGTTTTTGGGTATTTACACCTTGACCTAAATGTAGGTACATCCAACATTTCGGAACTACACGTCGATCCCGTCACCAGAAAACCTACAAGGTGCCCCACATACAATGATACAATGCATTTTCTTTTAAAAGTACAATGTTGATTTTTCTAAATGTAATTGGAGGAGGGGACGTGTCAGATTACGTCATGGAAGGCATTCCTTTGGGCCCTATTCATAGGGTGGGGTTGATATCTCTGATATTTTGGATGGTGTGATGATTTTTTTGTATTCAACTTTTATTTGAAATATTTTTTTTCTGAAGTGAGTGCTAACCCGGATAGTCACAGGGTATGAGTTTTGAATCATCATTATCAGTCCGAGTCAAAGCGTGCATCATTGTTTGGATAAAATCGCCAATGGTACGCACCTTAAAAGATGCCGCCGTCTTGGAACTGCTGCTTCTTTGTTTCGCTTGTCCGTACATATATAATATTGTTATCTAGAAGTGATAGCTTCAAGCAACTCATTAAAACATGTTGGTTGCTGCTTGAATGTGTAACTTACTGACTCTTACTCGTATATTGCTGGAATATTTCTAATTTCGTGTGAAGCAGAATGCTTTCTTTATTTTTAACTGTACCAGTACTTATAACATTTTGCCTTGTCTTGCACTCACCTGTAGAAGTTTTCCTCGTGCTGGTTTTGGTACTGCTGTCTTCATTCTTACTAATTCCTTCTTCCTGTTCTTCTTCAGCAGCATCTAGCATCAGCTGTAGCAAGTCGTTCCATTTCTGCTCTTTGTGTACCGTGCGATATTGCTTTGTTTCCTTGACAACATTCGCCAGAAAATCAACACACTGAAACGTAAAAAAAAAAAAAAAAAAAAAAAAAAAATCCCAAATGGTTTCCATGACATTTTAATCACTGTTGAATGGGACGAATAATGCATTAAGCAATAAATGAGGGGTTCACAACCAGAGTGGACCAAGTCCATCTGAAATAGTTCTGAGATATTGAGTCTTATCCTGGCTCATGCTTACCAATCTTTACCTTCCATAGGAAATGCTGCCCTCTGTGGAGTAACAAATGAGTTATGGACTTTCTTTGTTATGGCAGTGAATAAATCTACGTTTTCTTCATCCGAGATAGTACGAGTATTAATTCACAAACTGATCATTGGTGGACTTGGTCCACTCTGGTTGTGAGCCCCTCAAATATACCTATACATAATTAATATTGGTATCACGGAAATGAGTCCACATCTGTGGAGTAACGGTTAGCAAGTCTGGCCGTGAAACCAGGTGGCCCGGGTTCGATTCCCGGTCGGGGCAAGTTACCTGGTTGATGTTTTTTCTGGGGTTTTCCCTCAACCCAATATGAGCAAATGCTAGGTAACTTTCGGTGTTGGACCCCGGACTCATTTCACCGGCATTATCACCTTCATCTCATTCAGACGCTAAATAACCTAAGCTGTTGATAAAGCATCGTAAAATAACTTACTAAAAAAATCACGGAAATGACATACTTTTCCTTATACGCTTTGCTCATTTTGAAAACAATTCATTTCACTTCCCATATTCAAAGAAATTACGGGATTCAAGAAGTATCCAACTCAAAAACTGTTTATACCTGTTACTAATAGAAGGATGAGTTCAGAATGAAGTTATTTTTAGTAAGTTATTTAACGACGCTATATCAACTGCTAGGTTTTTTAGCGTCGATATAATTGGTGATGGCGATATGAGGCGAGGGTTCGCCGTAGATTACCTGACATTCGCCTTACAGTTGGGAAAACCTCGGGAAAAACCCCAACCAGGTAATTAACCCAAGCGGAAATCGAACTCACGTGTGGGGGCAGCTCCGGGTGAGCAGGAAAGCACCTCTGCCGACTGAGCTACACCTGTGGCTAGAATAAAGTTATAATCACAAATATTTGTGCAGTTTTTATGTTTCATTAATCATTAATTTACATCTGATTGAGGTTCTGGCTGATATGTATATCTATTATCAGGCAGTACATCTCACTTCACGATATATTATGCCACAGGAAGAACATTGCATTCATCTGAAGTCTCATTAATGTAATATGTTGATAGTCAGCGACGTCTGCAATGGAGGGGGAATGGAACTGCTAACCTACCCATTATCTCCTGGCTTAGTTGCCACATGAGTGATGTCTTATTGGTGTCACTTAGGTTCAAACCTGTCCTTGAACATTTGTGAAATGTTTTCCGCTTTAATTTATATTTTTGGAGGCAAAGCCATGTCGACCAGTGATATTAAGTTAATGCTAGGCCAGTTAATTAAATATAGTACTATTTATTATTGCATGCGTTACCCTATTCTATTTTAACTAGCCGTAACCGTGCGCTCCGCTGCACCCATTAGAAATAACTATAAAGTAATTGCATAATTAAAATAGGACATTTGATCCAGGAACATTCGTGTTTGATAGAAGGATAAATCGATTAATATGTTACTTAATTTAAATTGTATTTAAATAATTAAAATGCGATCATTTTGGTCCAGAGACCACTCATTTGGTGCAATGACAATTCCTTTAACATGTTTCTTAATTTTTATTACATGCAACCATAGTTTAATGAAGATTGACATCATTTTGATTTAATGTGTATACTTTATACTGGGTTTTCATTTCAAAGTGTGTCTTGACGTCACTGTTGTGAGTCAGCGATTTGAAGCGAGTTTCAGCTTTTATGTCAGAGAAGTTGCCTATTAATCAAGGCGTTCAATCTGAACTTGAGAACGTGTACGGTATAACTTGAATGTCGTAGCAACAGATGGCGGTCTGTAAAGTCTGTGTGCTACCATAACCTCTTTCGAACTGTGTTTTGCGCGGGCAAGTCGTACGCAGGGTATTTGTTATCATCGATTGCGTACGGCAACATTCCACAACACAAATCAAATGCTCCGTGTCCATGTTGACCGTCCAAGTTAATGTCAACAAATACGTAAGTAATCGTCTTAACCCTCTCCCCATATCCCGAAAGTAAGAAAAAAAAACTCACTTCAGTACGTGTTTCCAAACAGTTCACATTCTTGCCACTACTGGCGTTGCCGTACGTATCGGTAAGTAATCTTCAGAATGAAGGCCGTACTTGCTAGGCAACTTCTCTCGCATTTAGGTAATACGCCTCTGCGGAAGTGTAGGAAGAATGAATTCTCTAGGCTCATCGAATAGCCACATGACGACATACAGCGAGCCATGACACATTTTGAACTGAACACTCAGTATTACTTGCTATATGTTTCCATTGAATTATGGTAATAACTTAATTTTAACCCTTGTTTTCTACGTCTTCAGTAAATGGCGCTTGGCCCACTATGGTTCTGAACCCTTCAAATCACTTAAATAGTGATACAGCATATATAGTGATATGTAATTATATTTCTTTCTTTCGGAAATGTAAGAATTCACTACCTCCTATGTACCATTGCCATGGAATGAATAAATGTGTTTTTTCTTCCTACTAAAAAATTTTATATTTTGCACATAGGAGTTATTGCAGGAACAACAACGCTATAATCTGAGGCGGCTGTGAAAATGTATTGTATGGTTATTTTAAGTCTTGTATCCTATCCTTAAATATCAGTCCTATCAAAATGTTGCATAGAATAAAACTTATCGGAAATCATTTTTAAAGAAACTTTCGTTATGTAACATTTTTTCACAAAAAGCAATAATAAGCGAGATATTTCGATTTATTTAATTCCATCTCCTTTAAATAAAGAATTTTGAATGCCACATAGCCTAAAATCTAAGTTACAACGAACTTAATTTATATTTCAATTTTCATCGAAATCTGTTCAGCCATTTTCGTGTGTAAAGGTAACAAACATCCAGACAGACAGAGAGACAGACAGACAGACAGACATACAAACAAAAATGTCAAAAAAGCGATTTTCGGTTTCAGGGTGGTTAATTATATATGTTAGAACCAATTATTTTTGGAAAATCGAAAATTACCAGAAAAATTTCGGCTACAGATTTATTATTAGTATAGATTGATTTATTATTATTTCACAAAATAATCTCATTAAATATCACGGTATGTTTTCATTTCCTTTAGAGAAGTTCGCGAATACGAAGCGACAAATTGAGAAGCTCTTGTAATGCAGTGTGTCCACATGAAACCTTATTCCTTTAAATTTCCGTATGTACAGTGAAACCTGCCTTTGCGGTCACTTCATTTAAACGGCCACCTGGTCAAAAGGCCAATTTTCTCTGGAACCAATTGGATTTTCCATAAAATCAATACAAATTCTCTCTTTATTTAGCGGCCATCTCATGCCCCGGCCAGCGGCCGGGGTCTATTTGGACTGGAACCTGACTATAACAGTCACTGTCCAACAAAAAATCTTTTCACGGATACTGTTTGACCTATTTTTTCGATGGTTAGAGGACAGGGGACAATAGCTAAGTGTACAACAGTACACCCTTCACATCTTGGGATTAGTTGGTTACTGTTTTATGACTCTTTTGTCACTTTTCACTCCGACTCTGCACAGCTGTATATTCTTACTCATTTTTAAAGCATTGAAACACGGACTTTTTCTATCGAAAATGTCATAGTATGTTTTAGGTCAGTAGTTAACCATTCGAATTTTTTTCTCTCCTTTTTCTGTCTTTCCCTATTTGGACCAGCTTTTAACGAATGTTTCTTCTTTTCATTCGCTTGATTCAGAGGAACTGTAAAGTTGGTTTGAGAGAGAAATCATGTCTAACAATAAATGTAGAGTGGTGTTAAGTTTAGAGGGCGAAGACAGTGAGAAGGGAACATTTGCGAGAAAAATTGCAGAAATATTCAAATGTGGAAGGACACAAACGGTATAATTAAGAATAAATATGAAATATTAAAAGAGTGGAGGAAAATAAGCGTGGTGGCCAAAAAAGGAAGAGAGAATCTGTGTTTAGTAATGTGAATGATTTCGTTTACGAATGGTTCAAGTGTGCGAGGGCGAAGAAATTGCCAGTAAGTGGGTCTATGATTCAAGAGAAAGGTCTTGAAATTGCCAAAGAACTCAATGTAAGCTATTTCGTTGCTAGTAATGGTGGTTAGAGTGCTTTATAAAACGGCATAACATTGCATTTCGTTCTTGTCTCTGGTGAAGGAGGTGACATTGCAACCAATGTTATTGAAGAATGGAAAAAAATAGACTGCCTTCAATTCTTGCGGAATATGAACTCAGAGACATTTACAATTTTGACGAAACGGTTTTTTTTTTCAGGGCCCTCTCTAACAAAACTTTAAGTTTTAAGAAAAAGAGTGTAAAGGGGGGAAGTTGGCATAAGACAGAATAAACCTGCTGTTTTGTTGTAATGCTGCAGGAGAAAAAGAAGCACTCTTAATGATAGGGAAATCATTGAAACCGAGATGTTTGAAAAATGTTGACATGGGCTTATTGGGGGTGAAGTGGCCTGCCAACAATAAAGCTTTACGATTTCAATTCGAAGATTAAACGACAAAATCGCAATGTGATCCGTGAAATTGGCGTTTCTTCCCCCAAATACGACATCACACCTCCAGCCCCTTGAACAAGGTATTATCCAGTCATTTAAACTGAGGTACCGCAAGCGAGTTTTGAAAAGGCTAGTTGCAAGAATGGAAGAGGCTGATATTAATATGCACGATTGTTGTACGCGCACAGTACTAAAAAGTCAATGAAATTCAGTATTTTAATACTGATTCATAAAAACCGCAACCTTAATCAAGCGGCCACCTGATAAAACGGCCATTTTACAAGATAACTTCAGATGGCCGCTTTAGACAGGTTTCACTGTATATTTTTTACTCACCTTCGGGTTAAACGTTTTGACTGGGAAGAAATGTGCGTACTGTGGCACGAACAGAAATACGAGGTAGATGAAGATCCTCTGCAGCAACGAAATATCGTTGTAGGTACCGGCAATCCGGACGAACTCGGCCTCCGGGTCTTTGAGGGAGTCGCACTGCACGCCGAACGCGCAGGACGCGATCAGGTCCAGCGTGAACCGTCCGAACAGCTCCTTCATCTCCAGCTCCACTTCTGAGACTGTCTTGCCTGCAACACAGATCCAGGATCAGACGGTGACTTGCAGATCACGAACACGTCACATGTCACTGATTGCGGTTGTTAGTAGTCGTGTAGTGAATAGTATTTTATGCTCGACCATGCCGAAATGTAGTAATTATACACCTGGTAGCAGCCCTTTAATGGACCTCATTAAAGTATACCTATTCATTAAAGTTCAGGTGTTTCACCAATTAGAAAGCACCATTGTAGCGATATGAAAGCGCAAGTATTGATTATTATCGGATGCAATCGAAAGACAACTAGCGAAACGTCACGGAGGCTGGAAATCCAATACTGTCGCAGAAGTTTATGTTCTGTTACTATAATAATTAGCGTTAATTGTAAATAATATTCAAATAAATGCAATTTGTCATCTCGTTTTTCAATGTCTAAATCAATTTCAAGGTTATATAAAGATTCATGTTTATTTTACTCTCTAGATTATAACAAGGTCAATGACATTTGTTTCTCGGAAAAAATAAATACTTTCGCGTCTGCGCACATCTCACAATTTACGACATATTGCACAAGGTCAGTTCCGCTCCCCAGTCAGATAAGAATAACATGAATACTTATGAATAATTTCAAGTTAGGAATATGGTCGAGCATAAAAAGTCGTATGAAACTTGCCTATAATGGTAATTAAGACGCTCGTATGAAAATTATGAAACTCGCTTGCGCTCGTTTCATAAACATACTCGCGTCTTAATTACTACCATTATAGGCTCGTTGCATAATTTACTATTATTTAATGACGATTTCAACTGCACGGGTTATTGACCGTCGAAATTTAGCGCGGTCGAAAAATGGTCGACAGATTTTGCCTGGAGCCATCTATTAAGAACAGGTTTCTTATACGTGCTTTAAATCTACGACACGGAACCATAGGTTTATGAGAAACAAAAATGAGAAGTTATCATGTGCAAAAGAGACTGACCTCGTACAAGTACGTGCAGGACGAAGACCAAGGCCTCGTCCACAACGAAGACCGCACCTCAAACAAAATCTATGCTAATAATATTTTTTTTTATTTTATTGGGTTATTTTACGACGCTGTATCAACATCTAGGTTATTTAGCGTCTGAATGAAATGAAGGTGATAATGCCGGTGAAATGAGTCCGGGGTCCAGCACCGAAAGTTACCCAGCATTTGCTCGTATTTGGTTGAGGGAAAACCCCGGAAAAAACCTCAACCAGGTAACTTGCCCCAACCGGGATTCGAACCCGGGCCACCTGGTTCCGCGGCCAGACGCGCTGACCGTTACTCCACAGGTGTGGACTGCTAATAATAAATCTGTAAGCGACATTTTTCTGGTAATTTTCGCATTTCCAAAAATAATTGGTTTTAACATGTATAATTAATCATCCTGAGCCCGAAAATCACTTTTTTTTAATTTTTGTGTGTCTGTCTGTCTCTCTGTTTGGATGTTTGTTACCTTTTCACGCGATAATTGCTGAAAATTGGAATATAAATTAAGTTCGTTGTAACTTAGATTTTAGGCTATATTATGGCATTCAAAATACTTTATTTAAAAGGGGGGTTATAAGAGAGCCTGAATTAAATAAACCGAAATATCTCGCTTATTATTGATTTTTGTGAAGAATGTTACATAACAAAAGTTTCTTTAAAAATGATTTCCGATCAGTTTTATTCCAAGCAAAATTTTGATAGGACTGATATTTAAGGATATACAAGAGTTTTAAAATAACAATACAATACATTTCCACCGCCGCCTCAGATTATAGCGTCGTTGTTCCATAACTCCTATGTGCATAATATAAAATTTTTCAGTAGGAAGAAAAACAGATTTATTCATTCTATGGCAATGGTACATAGGAGATCGTGAATTCTTACATTTTCGTAAGAAAAAAATATACTCGTAGTTACATATAGTAGGTTGTATTATTTGCTGTATCACTATTTAAGTTATTTGCTCTAGCAAAAATGTGAAAATGGATTTGTCACATAGGAGTTAATGCAGGAACGACAACGATGGATATGATGAAATAAAAGCAAATGACTCCATCTATTTCAGGCGGCCTTGACGTTTATCAATATTAATATATTAATTTGTAGTCTCTCTAGATGGCTGTAATGTTACATATGAGGACTGAGGTAAGATGAAAATAGATCTTTACGCACAGAAAACTTGATATTCTGTCGAAATATTGTACATCTTGATTATTGCAACTTTATTTGGTGCATATAAAATACTCTAATTTTATACACTTAAGTTTCTTTTTGTTCACACAACATAATAGTAAAGAGTTTTGTCGTAAAGATGAGTATTTTTACTTGACCAAAAATACAACTCATAATAAATAAGCATTTTACCATAGAGCTCACTGGAGCTGAGTTATTTTAAAAGGTGTCACGAAATGGCGTTCCTGCGCTCATAATATACCCATATTCGTTTCCTGTGTTTCTTAAAATAATATTTACGTAGGGTACCTCATTTTTTTATTTGCATAAATAATGATATACAACCGAGCGAGTTGACTCAGACGGTAGCGTTTGAGACACGCATTCGGGAAGTCCTCCCGGGTTCAAACCCCGTGGGCGACCAGTCTGACTGGGGTTTTTCATGATTTCCCTTAGTCATAAAGGCAAATGCTGGGTTGAAAAAAATACATGCCATGATTCATCACCGTCTCAATTACCAATACCAAAAACATTATTTTTTTTAACTAGCTGCTACTTTGCCTTTTTTCAGGTTTTAGTACTCTTTTTTGTAATTAAATTTAGACCGGCCAGAGGCCGTTTACCAAAGTTATCTTTGTTTTCTGTTTTCGTTTTCATTTGTTTTACTTATACTAATACAAACACAACACCCATGTCCGAGTGGGGACTCGAACCCACAACCCTTCGGACCAAGTGATAGGGACATGCCGTGCCCCTACCGCTTGAGCCATCCGGGCCTGCAAAAAGGCAAATGCTGGGTTGGAAAAATACATGCCATGATTCATTACCGTCTCAATTACCAATACCATTAATCAAAATCCATGATCAGTTACATGAACACAAGCCATCTACAACAACAATAGAAACAGGAACTCAACAAGAGTAAAAACGGCCTACTGATATACCCACACATTCTAAACACGCGACATGACCACAGATGTTAAGGAGTGAATAAAATAAACTTAACAGAAAAGAAAAAAAAAAGATGCAGAGCAAGATTAACATAAAAATTATCTTCGTACACAATTAACTCTATTAATTTGGAGTGATTTATTAAGGGATGCATTCAAGTCTAATGTAGAAAAATGTTAAACGAATTATCATTGCACCAAAAAGGGTTTCTCTGAACCAAATGACCATATTTTAAGGGGAGAGGATGGTATTTTTTGGTGAAAAATGAGTAAATTAAAAAAAAATCTTTAAAATACTCTGTGATATGTATGGAATGCATTGCATAACATTTTGTGCCCTTATCGGATGTTGAGTCGTCATTTTTAAACTTCCTGCGTTATGAATTTTTAAATCACTCGCCCACTTTTATTGTTGTTTCCTGTAAATTAAATTTTCAATTTTGTTTTTCTTTAAAACACCCTTTGATAGCCTATGTGTGGAATGCATTGCATAACATTTTGTGGGTATTTGTGCCCTTATCGGATATTGAGACGTCATTTTTAAACTTCCTGCGCTATGGATTTTTAAATCACACGCCCGCTTTTATCGGTTTCCAGTAACTTTTTTTTTTCTACTTTGCCAGATAAAAATGGATATAATTTCTGAACTATTAAAGATACATGCATGAAATTTAGAACACACATTCTTTAGACTATTAGGAAACTTTTCTCTGTAACAGAATTTTGTTAATTGATTTCATTTAAAAATACGTCCGTTTGTTTGCAAGAAAGGAAATCAGAAAATTGTTATTAAATTTTAGTCGTTTATTTTACAAACGTAGGGACTAATATCAAAATTCTGTTACAGACAGTTTGTAGAACATGCTTTTGCAAATACATTGCAAAAAACTGTTTGAATCTGTCTTGGTAAAAACGGTTTAGATATATCGGTTTTAGTACAATCTTGCATTGGGTATATATATATATATATATATATATATATATATATATATATATTTCAAATTTGGACCCCCAAATAATTTTTTTTTTCAAAATATTTTTATTTGGTTGAGTTGCCACAGCTATTAGCTCACTACATACAAAAAATTAATATTTTACATCAAATAGGAAAAAAGTTAAAAAAAATACCATCCTCTCCCCTTAAGAAGGAAAAAAAAAGCAAAGAGAAAGCTGACCTGTCTGTGTGCGCAGGTAAGTGTTTAGCTGTTGACCGCACTGGTCTATCAAATTCTTCATTTCTTTCAGCTTCCCCGAGCTGAACGTGGGTGTGAGAAGGGAGCGCACGTTCTTCCAATGTTGCCCCTTGATGTTAAGCAACATGTTGTCTACGTACGGCGAGCTTCGCTCTTTCAATGTGGGCCGGTCCACGAAGGAGTCGAAGTCACGCACCATCACACTCTTTATCAGCTCGGGGTCGCGGAGCAACAGTGTCGGCCGCCTTCCCTCGTAGATCCCTGGTCAACATAACATATTATTCTGTTGGGCTTCTACAGGGACATCACTTTATTTTTACCAACATTTTTAACATTAACCTGGCTATACTCGGAAACACTGTTGCCCCCTTCCATTACAGGAGTTTGATGTTGCTAATGCAATATGTAAACAAATCATTTTACTAGGTATAGGAGGAGAGAAAAGTAGTGTATCCATTTATGTTGTAGGGAAATACGATATGATTTTCAGTTTGATCATCACTTTTATGGAATTTATCAAAATACAGTAGAGTAGTAACATTTTTTTTCAAAAACTCAACTTTTCAGGCGGCTATGTTCATTATGTAATGTCTACTTTATTTAGTATATTAATTATTGATGTTAACATACAATATAGAGAGTGCATTTAAATTGAGGGGGTCATAAGTAAAGGGCTGTAAGTGCACTTAAGTTACTTTTGAGAAAATGGGGTTTAAATATTTAAGCTTTCGTAAAATCGGTGAAATTTTTATTTAAATTTTGATGTGTGATGAGATTAAAATATCCCTTTGCCACTAAAATTTTAGATACTTTAGCTTACACTGGATGCACTTAACTCATGTTATTACAAATGTCACTAGCATTCCTTTGCTTCTAGCCACCTCAATTCAAAATAAACTGATCTGAATTTTTAAACAAGTTGCTGAAAATGGTTGCCGTTCATTACACTGCAGGCTTCAATTCTGTACGCATGTTATTAAAAACATTTTGAAGCATATTCTCTGAAATTGAATTTATCGTTTCTTGAATATAATTTTTTAGTACGATATTATTAATATAGGTCCTTTCTTCTATAGAAAACGCAACCATATTTCTGAAACACACTATACACTGCAGTGTTTACTTCACTGCTTGAAGACTTTGAATGAAACAGCGGCCGTAAGTTTGTGTTTCTGACGGGAGCAAGGACAATAGTGAAGGGGTGGGAGTGAAGTACATTCAGAAATGCAGGTACAATAAAAATGCAAGTAAAAATAAAATGATGTCCCTGTATATATTGAAGAATATTTACAACTATGGGTGGAAAGCGTCTGCCAAAACCAGGTAGCGTAATGTTAGATTGTTTCTAACTTTGCTTGTATTTTAACTTAGATCATTTTCTGCGTACCACTCGAGAAAGAATGTAACGAAAATTGCAATATTGTCCCTTACGGGAGCTTCGTAGTTTCCACACACAATACATTCGTTCGTTGAGAAACTTTATTGAAAATTATGGATAATTATGGAGGAATAAGTTCATTGAACACAGGATATAAAATTTATGCAAATATTTTGAAAAGGAAACTCAATGAGTATTACGACAATATTATCAGTGAAGAACAAAATGGTTTTCGTTGAGGAAGATCCTGTTGCGATGGATATTTTGCATTGAAATTACTGGTTTAGAAACATAGAGAATTTAATCTAGAAACACATATGGTATTCATTGACTTTAAAGAGGCTTTTGATAAAGTTAATCGGAATAAATTACTTCAGATTTTGGCAGATTATCAAGTACCTCAACAGATAATACAAAATATTTACAACATATATAAAACAACCATCATAGCAATTCGAAGCAACAATAGACTTTCACAATGGCGACCCATTTATAGTGGAGTACGACAAGGCTGTGGTCTTTCACCACTTCTGTTCATATATAAACAGAATCGTTCAAGATTGGCGACAGACACGCCATGGATTTATTCCAATTAATCGAAATTTGCAGCTTGATGCTTTACTTTTCGCTGATGATCTAGTTCTCATAGCATCAACTGAAGATGATTTACAATATTCAGTACACAATTTAAATGTAGTCAGTGAAAAATATAACATTGAAATTAATATTGAAAAAACGAAAATCATGTCATTTTGTGGGAAATTCCCTGTTCCAAGTAAAATCTGTTTGAATAATAAAATAATAGAAAGAGTAAATACTTTCACTTACCTTGGCTATACACTATCACCTTATGATGAAGTAGATATTGCTGAAAAAACATGTAAATATAATAAAACAATGGAGATCATTAATAAAATCATGAAACCTTCACTAGTACAAAGACCACAAGAATAGGCTTGTACAAAACCTTAGCACAGCCAGTATTAAGCTATGGTAGTGAACCGTGGACTGCGAAGAATAAAGATGTCAGTAGAATAACAGCAAGTGAGATGGGGTTCATGAGAGCAACAGTTGGATATACTCGCTGGGATCATAAAAAAAATGAGGACATAATGCAAGAACTTCAAATAGGACCCATTACGCAGTTCATCAGCAAGTATCAACTTCAGTGGAAGGGTAATCTCGAACGAATGGATCGATGCAGAATTCCAAAAGCACTGTTTCATTACCATCCGCATGGCAAAAGATCTCTAGGTCGTCCGAAGAAGAGGTGGACTGAAAATTCTAGTTTGAGACCGTAACAGGCCGCTGGGCCTAATGCTTGTTAGGAAGACGACGACGATTTGTACTATAACTTATTCATGACCTAGGTTATGCTTCTACTACAACATTGAGACAACTCCTATTGCTTTCATAATAGCATTGGACTAGCTGTGTCCTAACATTTAATGATAGATCCATGGCTTGAAATTTAGAATTCTTGTAATGCTTTAATCTACAATATTGTAACTATGAACATGAAAAATGCAACAAAACCCCATTGTTTATCCAAGTATGATTTTTTTCTATCTCAGACGATATAAAATTCATAACGCTTCAGAATTTGTATGTGACTTCTGAATTACTTTAACATTTAATTTATGATTAAGGGGAAAGAAGAAGACATTAAAAATATTAACATAAAAATAATACTGTAGAAATAAAAACGAACAAATTCATGAAGATTCTTTCTCTCTACTGATCATGCAATTTCAATATACAATGTAGCAAGTAAACATATGAAACGATTTTTAAAGGGGTTGGTTTAATCCAGTATTTCGGCAATGTGTGCCACTTCGGAATTGTAGCGGAGACACCCGAAGATAACTTAATTTCTAGAGAGCGGTCACTTTTCTTTTGACAGCTGTTTCGCTTACCTCCATACTTATGGCCTTCGAAACTTTTGTAGAGTTCCTTCTGGAAGTCATGGAAAGAAACTCTTAACAGCATCCTGTCCTTGATGTTGCCGAAGATGATTGTGGGCTCCAGGTAGTGGATGCCCCGTTGCTTCCAATAGCCGAACGTGTTGGTGCAGTACAAGTAGAATAGCAAGAGCAACATCGACAGGAGTATGCACCACGCCTCGAAGCCCATTGCACTGACCTACACGATAAATATTTAATGCACTTTTAATGAAAGAACACTTTATGCGAGATCGTGCGGTATTTGCTTGGTTTCCGCACAAAACCAATCCGCGGTAAGTCTTAAATTCCACATTCAGTATTCCCAACCTAACACACATAACAATTTCCCTCTTCTTACCGCTTAAGTGACATATTGATTTTACTGCTTTAGGCTTTTAACATATTATTTTTAGAGACGTTTAACATAGTAATAATTATAAATTGGAAACTTACCATTGCAATTTCACCTAAATTGCACTGTTAATTATTGGTTTTAAATATTTTCAAAAATTAAGTAAACTCTACAACTCCACTAAAGTTATGCAAGTAACATTAAGGAAGCCGTGATAAAATCAACAAGATTTATAGACTGGGGAAAAAAAAGACAGACGTATATCACGGCCTGCTGGAGTATAGTAAACACAGAAAATATTTTAAAGCAACAATGTTGAAGATAGATATTTTTGTTTTGCAAATTTGACGTCATTGAACAGAAACCAAGATGGAGATTTCATTGCAACTAATTAGAAATTCCTCTTTCAAGTATATAATAAACGATCTTCGCACAAAATAATGTACGATACACGAGCGGTATGTTTTCTTTCAATTCTCGGAAATTAAAAAAGCTCAACTACGTTTCGCTTTTTCAAACTTTTCCTCGAACATGAAAACTTCAACATACCGCTCTTGTAACGCATATTACTATTACGTAGGAATATTTTTCTTCACTGCTGCTTTCGGGCAGCGTGTAAAGTTTAGCCATGTTTTTTTTACGCGACCGTTGGTAGCGCCAGCTATTGCGGCGAACTCCAAGCAACTAGCAACGACAGCGCCTCCAAACCGATACGCATGTTCGCTGTGTCGACCAGTAGTGAAGTTTTATATCTGTCAATTTTTTTTCGGTACCAATGATGCTGCAAATGTATATTTTCGTAATGGTTCCAGAGCAATTCTTTGCAGGAACTCTGTTCCTGGTAGAGTGAGAATGTATAATAACACTAAACAACAAATGTTTACTTTTTGTCTTGCTCCGAAATATAAATAGGTGAATGTTACTAATATGTGTGCCCTAAATCTGAATTTAAAATCCAAATTGCCCCATCATGTACCATTTTCCGGGGAAGATGAATTGAATTTTTTAATGACAAAATTTATTTGTTTTTAATTTTTCTCTGCTACTGATAAAATTACAACACACTAGGGATTCAAAATTCCTCATAATACTTGCAAAATGTGTACTGGATACAAAATTGATGTAACATAGTTTAAAACACAACAATAAAATATTTCATGCATATAATGAGAAAAATCTTGGAATTTGAACTTATATTTAAAATAATTTTCTGGATGACTTCTGCTTATAACTAGACCCGGGACTGTATTTTACAACGAACCAACAATAATCTGCAAGCATCCTGGTTGATGATCTTCCTTTATATCGCCTTTCCATTTCAGATATTTCTTTATGAAATCTTTCCCCATGCTCGTCGTTTACCGCTCCAAAGTTAGGAGGAAAGAAATTCAAATGAGAATGTAAAAAGTATATTATGAGAGACTTAACATGATTTCCACAACAAGTTCTATATAGTTCTCTGCCCTAGAATTTCCAAGGAAATTTGAGCAAACGTCTTTGAAAACGCGCCATGCCATTCGTTCTGTAACGGAAAGTTTTTCCTCAAACAAAGGGTCAGCCATAATTTTGTGAATTTGTGGACCGATGAAAATGCCCTCTTTTAATTTTCCTTCACTCAAACTGGTAAACCTTTCCTTTAAATACTGAAAACCACACCTTTGTTTGTTCATTGCATAGACCTCACTTTGAACTGTTATGAAATTTACTTAATAGAAGGGACCAATATCTGTTTATTTATTAGAAGTACAAAATAACATGCCAACAACCATAATAAACCGTAAATAAGTCATAAACTCATAACAAATTACACAAGTCCGGCGTTCCAGACTACCTATGCAACATGACTAGTTTCTTGTCAAATCGCACATTCTCAGTCAGAGTGGGTTGTACTCACTCCTCTGTTAGACCCATTAGTGCTGGCGTTCCACAAGGCTCTATCTTAGGTCCGATATTATTCAAAGTATATACTTCGGACATTCCTGCAACACCAACTGCACAAATTGCTATGTATGCAGACGTTACAGCTATTTATGCAACCCATCGCAACATTAACGTAGCCTCAAATCACCTTCAGGAAGCCTTAAACATCATATGCCCTTGGATTGAAAATTGGCGCACCGCACTGAACTACAATAAATGCGAAGCAATGATATTTACTTTGTGTCGTCCTCCTAATCCTCCATGCATAAATCTTTCAACCAACGTGATACCGTGGAAACAAAGGATGAAGCTGTAAAATATCTTGGAGTGCATTTAGATCGCCGTTTATCATGGAAACATCACATCAACAACAAACTTAAATTGGCCTACTCAAGACTCGCTAAATTATATCCGCTCCTCAACAAGAAATCATCTCTAAAGCTACAAAATTGCATGCTACTTTACACATCTCTATTACGACCTATACTGCTTTATGCCTGTCCTGTCTGGGGAGGGGCTGCAATAAGTGAAATTAAACACATCCAGTCATTTCAAAATAAAGTCATACGAATTTCACTCAATTCTCCTTGGTTTGTCCGTAACAGCCAACTACACAGAGAAACTGATATTGACACAATCAAACAGTTTATTGAGTCACAAGCTAAGAAGTTCTATGACAACCTAGAAAATGTTCCAGGCGCCGTCCATTACTCTCTCGGAAGGAAGTCCACATTTCCCACCAGAATCAAGAGCCGACTTCCAATGGACCTCATATTATAATCAAAATTTATCATCACACCAACCTATGTAAATAATTATTAATTAACAATTATTTTTGTTCATTGAGGAGCCCAATCAAGGCTGCTCTCAATTCAGTGTCATATATTGTATTTATATTTTTTAGAAATGATCTGTATAGCGCTAAATGCGCTGATCGACCAATAAATTGTTAAAAAAAAACTCATAACATATATTAGCTTTTGTTTTGGTTTGTACCCCCAACCCGCGCCAGATGTTTCCTGGGGGAGCGCTTATCGAAAAGTGAAATCACAGTATGTCTTAAAAACCCTACGTGATACGAAGAAAACAGATGCATTTTCGGATTCAGCGCACATCAAACCATAAGGGACACGTTGTTTTAAGTCGGAGCAACATTCTTGTTGTTCAGTGTAATTAGTCGGAATGCGTATTTTATTTCTGGTATCTACATATAGGCCTAGGCGCGTTTACGTACATACTCGCATTTCTTAGTAGTGCATAAACTTCTGGACTTTAGTTACGAATAGACCAGTATTTACAACTTGTGATTGGTTTTTCCTTTTTTCTCGCACAATAACATTTCATAGATATGTATCTGTCGAACCTCGTTTCTTTATAATAATAGGTAGAAAAGCGCAAAATATGCATATTTTTCTGTGTTCATTCCATGGACGCTTATTCACTACAGAAACTCGTTAGTGATTCGATTCTTAGTCTGCTTGAGAGGTCGTGGTATCTTTCACAGGCACCTTCGCACAATTTACACACGCTCTCTGCACTGGGCTCATGGTAGCCTCACAGTCTAGTATATACAGTCGCGAAGCTCAATACGTAGTAAATATGTAAACATTAGATAGTTGCTCACCACTAGGATCGCTAATATCGCCTCATTACAGGCAATGCAAAATAGTACCGTCACAGTCTATTGTTTCTAGCACCCTCAAAACTCAAGCTTCGTGACTGTATATAGTAGACTGTGGTAGCCTGTCGTTTTGCAGATCTTGAAATGAAAACCATGCACTGCGAAGCGTGTGATGGTGTGTCCGAGTTCGTAGTACGGTCTCTTCCACTCGTCGGACAGCATGGCGTCTGTTGTATAGAAGTCGCTCCATATTTGTGACCTCTTCGTTCGGAGTTCTTGTAGGAGATTCTCGTACTGGGCAGTGGACGGGAGCAGTAGTTGGTGTCTCAAATCTTCGATATAGAAGGGTATCCTTGACATTTCGTAGCATAGTCGTGATGGAGCATATTTTGATATGGGTAGGGCTCTTTTAATAAATGTTGCCTTCACTCGTTCTATGCGTTTTAAATTGCTCTTTGTAAGGTTCTCCCATATGATGTTCAGACCATAATGCAATATAGGGCTGATTCTGACTTTTGAATAATGTCATGGCTGTCTCTAGCGATAATTTGCTTACATACTGTATTTCATGCATTGCTTTTATAGCATGTATACTGGGTGTTCATTTCAAAGTGTCATGACGTCACTGTTGTGAGTCAGCGATTTGAAGCGAGTTTCAACTTTTATGTCAGAGAAGTTGCATATTAATCAAGGCGTTCAATGTGAACTTGAGAACGTGTACAGTATAACTTGAACGTCGTAGCAACAGATGGCGGTCTGTACAGTCTGTGTGCAACCATAACCTCTTTCGAACTGTGTTTTGCGCGGGCAAGTCGTACGCAGGATATTTGTTATCATCCGTTGCATACCGCAACATTCCACAACACAAATCAAATGCTCCGTGTCCATGTTGACCGTCCAAGTTAATGTCAACAAATACGTAAGTAATCGTCTTAACCCTCTCGTCATATCCCGACAGTAAGAAAAAAACCCATCTCAGTACATGTTTCCAAACAGT